>NW_027100001.1:0-94550 GCF_031753505.1 Anomalospiza imberbis
TGTGATTGCCCCGGGGGGCGCTCTGTAGGTGTCTGTGAGTTTGTCAACTCCCCATCGGGCAACTCCTAGACATGTAGACATGTTGTCCTTGCCGGCCTTAGCCTCCGGCCACCCGGCCCGTGGGTAGACCTGTTGTCCTGGTCGGCCTTGTCCTCCGGCCGCCCAGCTCCATTGGTAGACCTGTTGCCCTGGTCGGCCTCGGCCGCTAGGCACCGGGCCGCTGGGTAGACCTGTTGTCCCTGGCTGGCCTTGGCCTCCGCCTGCCCGGCTTGGTGGTAGACCTGTCGTCTCGGCCCCGTCTTGGCTTACCTACGACTGGCCCGCGGGTAGACCTGCTGCCCTGGCCGGCCTCGGCCTGCGGCCGACAGGCCCAATGGTAGACCTGTTGGCCTGGCCGGCCTCGGCCTCTGCCTGCCTGGCTTGTGGGTAGACCTGTTGTCCTGGCCGGCCCTAGCCTCCGGTTGCCCGGTCCCTGGGTAGACCTGTGGCCCTGGCCGGACTCGGCCTCCAGGCGCCCGGTCTCTGGGTAGACAGGTTGCCCTTGCTGGCCTTAGCCTCCGGCGGCCCAGCCCATGGGTAGACCTGGTGTCCTGGCCGGCCTAAGCCCCAGGGGCCGGGCGGCCGGAAGCTAAGGCCGGCCAGCACAGCAGGTCTACCCACAGGCCGGTCGGCCAGAGTCTAAGGCCGGCATGGGCAACAAGTCTCCCCACGGTCCCGGCGCCTGGAGGCCGAGGCCCGCCGGGGACAATAGGTCAACGAAGGGTCCAGGCGCCTGGAGGCCGAATCCAGCCAGGACAACAGGTCTACCCAGGGGCACAGCGCCTGAAGGCCGAGGCTGGCCAGGGCAACAGGTCTACCCACGGAACCGGGCAGCCGGAGGCTAAGGCCGTCCAGGACAACAGGTCGACCCACGAGCCAGGCGGAAGTAAGCGAAGACAGGGCCGAGAAAACAGGTCTACCCAGGGCCCCGGCACCTGGAGGCCGCAGTCTGCCAGGGACACAGGTCTACCCAGTGGGCCAGGCGGCCGGAAGCTAAGGCCGGCCAGCACAGCAGGTCTACCCACAGGCCGGTCGGCCAGAGGCTAAGGCTGGCATGGGCAACAGGTCTACCCACGGTCCCTGCGCCTGGAGGCCGAGGCCCGCCGGGGACAGCAGGTCTACCCTGGGCCCCGGCGCCTGGAGGCCGAGGCCGGCCAGGGCAACTTGTCTACCCACGGGCCCGGTGCCTGGCGGCCGAGGTCGGCCAGGGCAACTATTCTACCCACAGGCCCAGTGCCTGGAGGCCGAGACCGGCCAGTGCAATAGGTCTACCCATGGGCCAGTCGGCCGGAGGCCGAGACCGGTCAGGACAACAGGGCTACCCACAGGCAGGGTGCCTGGAGGCTGGGGCCGGCCAGGGACAACAGGTCTACCCAGAGCCCCGGTGCCTGGAGGCCGAGTCCGGCCGGGGACAACAGGTCTACGAAGGGTCCAGGCGCCTGGAGGCCGAATCCGGCCAGGACAACAGGTCTACCCACGGGCCCAGCGCCTGAAGGCCGAGGCCAGCCAGGGCAGCAGGTCTACCAACGGGCCGGGTTGCCGGAGGCCGAGACCGGCCCGGGCAACAGGTCTACCAATGGGCCGTTGGGCCGGAGGCTCAGGCCGGCCAAGGAGACAGGTCTACCCAGGGGCCGGGCGGAGGAAAGCCAAGACAGGTCCGAGACAACAGGTCTACCCACGGACCAGGTGGCCGGAGGCCAAGGCCGGCCAGGACAAAAGGTCTACCCATGGGCCGGGTGGAGGTAAGCGAAGACGGGGCCGAGAAAACAGGTCTACCTACGGGCCGGGCGGCCGGAGACCAAGGCCGCCTGGGGACAACAGGTCTACTCACAGTCCTGGCACCTGGAGCCCGAGTCCGGCCGAGGACAACAGCTCTACACACAGGCCCGGTGCCTGAAGGCAGAGTGCGGAAATGGCAAACGGTCTACCCAGCGACCGGTCGGCCGGAGGCTAAGGCCGGCCAGGACAACAGGTCTACCCACGGGCTGGGCGGCCGGGGGCTAAGGCCGGCCAGGACACCAGGTCTACCCACAAGCCGGGCGGAGGTAAGCCAAGACAGGTCCGAGACAACAGGTCTACAACGGGGTTAGGCGGCCAGAGGCTAAGGCCGGCCAGGACAACAGGTTTACCCATGAGGCCGGTCGGCCGGAGGCTAAGGACGGCCATGGCAACAGGTCTACCCAAGGGCCGAGCAGAGGTAAGCCAAGACGGGGCTGAGACAACAGGTCTACCCACAGGGCCTGGCGACTGGAGGCTAAGGCCAGCCAGGACAACAGGTCTACCCACAGGCAGGGCGGAGGTAAGCCAAGACAAGGCCGAAACAACAGGTCTACCCAGGGACACGGCACCTGGAGACCACAGCATCCAGGGACACAGGTCTACCCAGGGGCCGGGCGGCCGGAGGCTAAGGCCAGCCAGGACAACAGGTCTACCCACGGAGCCGGGCGGAGGTAAGCCAAGACGGGGCCGAGACAATAGGTCTACCCACGGGCCGGGCGGCCAGAGGATGAGGCCAGTCAGGACAACAGGTCTACCCTGGTGCCCCCTGCCTGGAGGCTGAGGCCGGCCAGGGACAACAGGTCTACCCAGGGCCCCGGCGCCTGGAGGCTAAGGCGGGTCAGTGCAACAGGTCTACCCACGGGCCTGGCGGCCGGGGGCTCAGGCTGGCCAGGACAACAGGTCTACCCACGGGCCGGGCGGCCAGGGGCTAAGGCCGGCCAGGACAACAGATCTACCCATGGGCCGGGCAGAGGTAAGCCAAAACAGGGCCGAGAAAACAGGTCTACCCATGGGCCAGGCGGCCGAAGGCCGAGGCCGGCCAAGGTAACAGGTCTACCCAGGGGCCGGGCGCCTGGAGGCGGAGGCCGGCCAGTGACAACAGATCTTCCCACGGTCCCGGCGCCTAGAGCGCGAGTCCAGCCAGGGCTACATGTGTACCCACGGTCCCGGTGCCTGGAGCCTGAGTCCGGCCAGGGAAACAGGTCTACCCACGGGCCCAGCGCCTGGCGGCCGAGGCCGGCCAGGGCAACAGGTCTACCCAGGGGCCGATCGGCCGGAGGCTAAGGCCAGCCAGGGCAACAGGTCTACCCACAGGCCTGGCGCCTGAAGGCCAAGGCCGTCCAGGGCAACAGGTCTACTCAGGGGACAGGCGGCTGGAGGCTAAGGCCGGCCAGGACAGCAGGTCGACCCACGAGCCGGGCAGAGGTAAGCCAAGACGGGGCCGAGACAACAGGTCTACCCATGGGCCGGGCGGCCAGAGGCCAAGGCCAGCCAGGACAACAGGTGTACCCAGGGGCCCGGTGCCTGGAGGCCGAGGCCGGCCAGGGCCACAGGTCTACCCAAGATCCTAGTGCCTGAAGGCCGAGTCTGGCCAGGGAGGGAGGTCTACCCACAGGCCAGGCAGACGTAAGCCAAGACAAGGCCGAGACAACAGGTCTACCCATTGGCCGGGCGGCCGGAGGCCGAGGATGGCCAGGAAACCAGGTCTACCCAGGGGTCGGGCGCCTGGAGGATGAGGCCGGCCATTTCAACAGGTCTACCCAGGGGCTAGGCGGCCGGAGGCTAAGGCCGGCCAGGACAGCAGGTCTACCCAGGGGCCGGCCAGAGGTAAGCCAAGACAGGGCCGAGACAACAGGTCTCCCCAGGGCCCCGGCACCCGGAGGCCGAGGCCTACCAGGGACAACAGGTTTACTCACGAACCAGGAATGCTCCCAGCACCATCCTCCTCGCTCAGGAGCGATGCTCCACCGCTCCCGGTGCTCGTTGCCCTGGGGCATGTTCTGTCGGTGTCCTCCCTCCTCACCTTAGGGCAGTCCCCGCCGCTGGCCACCCTCCGCAGCCGATGGCGGCTCCCGGGCGCTCATGGTGCTCCGCCACCGCTCCCATCGCTGGGCCCGCACTGAGCCCTGTGCCCCGGCACATGCCTTTTATAGTCCAGGCAAACCACGCCCTCTGGTCAACAGCCAATGGGAGCGCAGCGACATCATAGTGGGGATGGGCTGAGCATCATGGCCGCTTGTGATGTCACAATGAAGGAGTTGAGCAAGAATGAGAGAGCGATATGATTGGTCGATTTGAATGGCATTCCCGCGCTGATTGTTCCAGGCGCTGATTGCTTAGTTCGACGCTGAGGGTGGGGCACGGCAGCAAGTTGGCGTGGCTCATGTGCGGGGCTCCTAGCCCCAGTCTGGGGATCCCAGGCCCATCGCGAGTGGTCTCTGGATCTCCATGTCCTATTTCTGGTGGTCCTAAGCCCATGGGGAGGGGTCTCTGGTGGTCCCAGCCCCATTTCTGGGGAATTTAGGTTCATCGGGAAGGGGTGTGTGGGAGTCCCAGCCTCATTTCTGGAGTGCCCAGTCCATCGGTAGGCCTCTGGGGGTTCCAGCCTATTTCTGGGGTGGTCAGGTTTATGGGGAGGGATGTCTGGGGGTCCCAGCCCCATTTCTGGCGTGCCCAGTCCATATAGAGTGTGATTGCCCCGGGGGGCGCTCTGTAGGTGTCTGTGAGTTTGTCAACTCCCCATCGGGCAACTCCTAGACATGTAGACATGTTGCCCTTGCCGGCCTTAGCCTCCGGCCACCCGGCCCGTGGGTAGACCTTTTGCCCTGGCCGGTCTTAGCCTCCAGGCGCCCGGCCTCCGGGTAGACCTGTTTTCCTGAAAGGCCTCAGCCTCCAGGCGCCCAGTTCGTGGATAGACCTGTTGCCCTGGATGGCCTCGGACTCCAGACGCAAAGGTCCTGCGTAGACCTGTTATCTGGGCCCCGTCTTAGCTTACCTCCGCCCGGTCCCTTGGTAGACCTGTCTCCCTGTCTGGCCTCGGCTGCCAGGCGCCGGGGCCCAGGGTAGACCTGTTGTCCCCGTCCGGCCTCGGCCTCCGCCTGCCCGGCTTGTGGGTAGACCTGTCATCTCGGCCCCGTCTTGGCTTACCTATGACCGGCCCGTGGTCAGACATGTTGTCCTTGCCGGCCTTAGCCTCCGGCCACCCGGCCCGTGGGTAGACCTGTTGTCCTGGTCGGCCTTGTCCTCCGGCCGCCCAGCTCCGTTGGTAGACCTGTTGCCCTGGTCGGCCTCGGCCGCTAGGCGCCGGGCCGCTGGGTAGACCTGTTGTCCCTGGCTGGCCTTGGCCTCCGCCTGCCCGGCTTGGTGGTAGACCTGTCGTCTCGGCCCCGTCTTGGCTTACCTACGACTGGCCCGCGGGTAGACCTGCTGCCCTGGCCGGCCTCGGCCTGCGGCCGACAGGCCCAATGGTAGACCTGTTGGCCTGGCCGGCCTTGGCCTCTGCCTGCCTGGCTTGTGGGTAGACCTGTTGTCCTGGCCGGCCCTAGCCTCCGGTTGCCCGGTCCCTGGGTAGACCTGTGGCCCTGGCCGGACTCGGCCTCCAGGCGCCCGGTCTCTGGGTAGACAGGTTGCCCTTGCTGGCCTTAGCCTCCGGCGGCCCAGCCCATGGGTAGACCTGGTGTCCTGGCCGGCCTAAGCCCCAGGGGCCGGGCGGCCGGAAGCTAAGGCCGGCCAGCACAGCAGGTCTACCCACAGGCCGGTCGGCCAGAGTCTAAGGCCGGCATGGGCAACAAGTCTCCCCACGGTCCCGGCGCCTGGAGGCCGAGGCCCGCCGGGGACAATAGGTCAACGAAGGGTCCAGGCGCCTGGAGGCCGAATCCAGCCAGGACAACAGGTCTACCCAGGGGCACAGCGCCTGAAGGCCGAGGCTGGCCAGGGCAACAGGTCTACCCACGGAACCGGGCAGCCGGAGGCTAAGGCCGTCCAGGACAACAGGTCGACCCACGAGCCAGGCGGAAGTAAGCGAAGACAGGGCCGAGAAAACAGGTCTACCCAGGGCCCCGGCACCTGGAGGCCGCAGTCTGCCAGGGACACAGGTCTACCCAGTGGGCCAGGCGGCCGGAAGCTAAGGCCGGCCAGCACAGCAGGTCTACCCACAGGCCGGTCGGCCAGAGGCTAAGGCTGGCATGGGCAACAGGTCTACCCACGGTCCCTGCGCCTGGAGGCCGAGGCCCGCCGGGGACAGCAGGTCTACCCTGGGCCCCGGCGCCTGGAGGCCGAGGCCGGCCAGGGCAACTTGTCTACCCACGGGCCCGGTGCCTGGCGGCCGAGGTCGGCCAGGGCAACTATTCTACCCACAGGCCCAGTGCCTGGAGGCCGAGACCGGCCAGTGCAATAGGTCTACCCATGGGCCAGTCGGCCGGAGGCCGAGACCGGTCAGGACAACAGGGCTACCCACAGGCAGGGTGCCTGGAGGCTGGGGCCGGCCAGGGACAACAGGTCTACCCAGAGCCCCGGTGCCTGGAGGCCGAGTCCGGCCGGGGACAACAGGTCTACGAAGGGTCCAGGCGCCTGGAGGCCGAATCCGGCCAGGACAACAGGTCTACCCACGGGCCCAGCGCCTGAAGGCCGAGGCCAGCCAGGGCAGCAGGTCTACCAACGGGCCGGGTTGCCGGAGGCCGAGACCGGCCCGGGCAACAGGTCTACCAATGGGCCGTTGGGCCGGAGGCTCAGGCCGGCCAAGGAGACAGGTCTACCCAGGGGCCGGGCGGAGGAAAGCCAAGACAGGTCCGAGACAACAGGTCTACCCACGGACCAGGTGGCCGGAGGCCAAGGCCGGCCAGGACAAAAGGTCTACCCATGGGCCGGGTGGAGGTAAGCGAAGACGGGGCCGAGAAAACAGGTCTACCTACGGGCCGGGCGGCCGGAGACCAAGGCCGCCTGGGGACAACAGGTCTACTCACAGTCCTGGCACCTGGAGCCCGAGTCCGGCCGAGGACAACAGCTCTACACACAGGCCCGGTGCCTGAAGGCAGAGTGCGGAAATGGCAAACGGTCTACCCAGCGACCGGTCGGCCGGAGGCTAAGGCCGGCCAGGACAACAGGTCTACCCACGGGCTGGGCGGCCGGGGGCTAAGGCCGGCCAGGACACCAGGTCTACCCACAAGCCGGGCGGAGGTAAGCCAAGACAGGTCCGAGACAACAGGTCTACAACGGGGTTAGGCGGCCAGAGGCTAAGGCCGGCCAGGACAACAGGTTTACCCATGAGGCCGGTCGGCCGGAGGCTAAGGACGGCCATGGCAACAGGTCTACCCAAGGGCCGAGCAGAGGTAAGCCAAGACGGGGCTGAGACAACAGGTCTACCCACAGGGCCTGGCGACTGGAGGCTAAGGCCAGCCAGGACAACAGGTCTACCCACAGGCAGGGCGGAGGTAAGCCAAGACAAGGCCGAAACAACAGGTCTACCCAGGGACACGGCACCTGGAGACCACAGCATCCAGGGACACAGGTCTACCCAGGGGCCGGGCGGCCGGAGGCTAAGGCCAGCCAGGACAACAGGTCTACCCACGGAGCCGGGCGGAGGTAAGCCAAGACGGGGCCGAGACAATAGGTCTACCCACGGGCCGGGCGGCCAGAGGATGAGGCCAGTCAGGACAACAGGTCTACCCTGGTGCCCCCTGCCTGGAGGCTGAGGCCGGCCAGGGACAACAGGTCTACCCAGGGCCCCGGCGCCTGGAGGCTAAGGCCGGCCAGTGCAACAGGTCTACCCACGGGCCTGGCGGCCGGGGGCTCAGGCTGGCCAGGACAACAGGTCTACCCACGGGCCGGGCGGCCAGGGGCTAAGGCCGGCCAGGACAACAGATCTACCCATGGGCCGGGCAGAGGTAAGCCAAAACAGGGCCGAGAAAACAGGTCTACCCATGGGCCAGGCGGCCGAAGGCCGAGGCCGGCCAAGGTAACAGGTCTACCCAGGGGCCGGGCGCCTGGAGGCGGAGGCCGGCCAGTGACAACAGATCTTCCCACGGTCCCGGCGCCTAGAGCGCGAGTCCAGCCAGGGCTACATGTGTACCCACGGTCCCGGTGCCTGGAGCCTGAGTCCGGCCAGGGAAACAGGTCTACCCACGGGCCCAGCGCCTGGCGGCCGAGGCCGGCCAGGGCAACAGGTCTACCCAGGGGCCGATCGGCCGGAGGCTAAGGCCAGCCAGGGCAACAGGTCTACCCACAGGCCTGGCGCCTGAAGGCCAAGGCCGTCCAGGGCAACAGGTCTACTCAGGGGACAGGCGGCTGGAGGCTAAGGCCGGCCAGGACAGCAGGTCGACCCACGAGCCGGGCAGAGGTAAGCCAAGACGGGGCCGAGACAACAGGTCTACCCATGGGCCGGGCGGCCAGAGGCCAAGGCCAGCCAGGACAACAGGTGTACCCAGGGGCCCGGTGCCTGGAGGCCGAGGCCGGCCAGGGCCACAGGTCTACCCAAGATCCTAGTGCCTGAAGGCCGAGTCTGGCCAGGGAGGGAGGTCTACCCACAGGCCAGGCAGACGTAAGCCAAGACAAGGCCGAGACAACAGGTCTACCCATTGGCCGGGCGGCCGGAGGCCGAGGATGGCCAGGAAACCAGGTCTACCCAGGGGTCGGGCGCCTGGAGGATGAGGCCGGCCATTTCAACAGGTCTACCCAGGGGCTAGGCGGCCGGAGGCTAAGGCCGGCCAGGACAGCAGGTCTACCCAGGGGCCGGCCAGAGGTAAGCCAAGACAGGGCCGAGACAACAGGTCTCCCCAGGGCCCCGGCACCCGGAGGCCGAGGCCTACCAGGGACAACAGGTTTACTCACGAACCAGGAATGCTCCCAGCACCATCCTCCTCGCTCAGGAGCGATGCTCCACCGCTCCCGGTGCTCGTTGCCCTGGGGCATGTTCTGTCGGTGTCCTCCCTCCTCACCTTAGGGCAGTCCCCGCCGCTGGCCACCCTCCGCAGCCGATGGCGGCTCCCGGGCGCTCATGGTGCTCCGCCACCGCTCCCATCGCTGGGCCCGCACTGAGCCCTGTGCCCCGGCACATGCCTTTTATAGTCCAGGCAAACCACGCCCTCTGGTCAACAGCCAATGGGAGCGCAGCGACATCATAGTGGGGATGGGCTGAGCATCATGGCCGCTTGTGATGTCACAATGAAGGAGTTGAGCAAGAATGAGAGAGCGATATGATTGGTCGATTTGAATGGCATTCCCGCGCTGATTGTTCCAGGCGCTGATTGCTTAGTTCGACGCTGAGGGTGGGGCACGGCAGCAAGTTGGCGTGGCTCATGTGCGGGGCTCCTAGCCCCAGTCTGGGGATCCCAGGCCCATCGCGAGTGGTCTCTGGATCTCCATGTCCTATTTCTGGTGGTCCTAAGCCCATGGGGAGGGGTCTCTGGTGGTCCCAGCCCCATTTCTGGGGAATTTAGGTTCATCGGGAAGGGGTGTGTGGGAGTCCCAGCCTCATTTCTGGAGTGCCCAGTCCATCGGTAGGCCTCTGGGGGTTCCAGCCTATTTCTGGGGTGGTCAGGTTTATGGGGAGGGATGTCTGGGGGTCCCAGCCCCATTTCTGGCGTGCCCAGTCCATATAGAGTGTGATTGCCCCGGGGGGCGCTCTGTAGGTGTCTGTGAGTTTGTCAACTCCCCATCGGGCAACTCCTAGACATGTAGACATGTTGCCCTTGCCGGCCTTAGCCTCCGGCCACCCGGCCCGTGGGTAGACCTTTTGCCCTGGCCGGTCTTAGCCTCCAGGCGCCCGGCCTCCGGGTAGACCTGTTTTCCTGAAAGGCCTCAGCCTCCAGGCGCCCAGTTCGTGGATAGACCTGTTGCCCTGGATGGCCTCGGACTCCAGACGCAAAGGTCCTGCGTAGACCTGTTATCTGGGCCCCGTCTTAGCTTACCTCCGCCCGGTCCCTTGGTAGACCTGTCTCCCTGTCTGGCCTCGGCTGCCAGGCGCCGGGGCCCAGGGTAGACCTGTTGTCCCCGTCCGGCCTCGGCCTCCGCCTGCCCGGCTTGTGGGTAGACCTGTCATCTCGGCCCCGTCTTGGCTTACCTATGACCGGCCCGTGGTCAGACATGTTGTCCTTGCCGGCCTTAGCCTCCGGCCACCCGGCCCGTGGGTAGACCTGTTGTCCTGGTCGGCCTTGTCCTCCGGCCGCCCAGCTCCGTTGGTAGACCTGTTGCCCTGGTCGGCCTCGGCCGCTAGGCGCCGGGCCGCTGGGTAGACCTGTTGTCCCTGGCTGGCCTTGGCCTCCGCCTGCCCGGCTTGGTGGTAGACCTGTCGTCTCGGCCCCGTCTTGGCTTACCTACGACTGGCCCGCGGGTAGACCTGCTGCCCTGGCCGGCCTCGGCCTGCGGCCGACAGGCCCAATGGTAGACCTGTTGGCCTGGCCGGCCTCGGCCTCTGCCTGCCTGGCTTGTGGGTAGACCTGTTGTCCTGGCCGGCCCTAGCCTCCGGTTGCCCGGTCCCTGGGTAGACCTGTGGCCCTGGCCGGACTCGGCCTCCAGGCGTCCGGTCTCTGGGTAGACAGGTTGCCCTTGCTGGCCTTAGCCTCCGGCGGCCCAGCCCATGGGTAGACCTGGTGTCCTGGCCGGCCTAAGCCCCAGGGGCCGGGCGGCCGGAAGCTAAGGCCGGCCAGCACAGCAGGTCTACCCACAGGCCGGTCGGCCAGAGTCTAAGGCCGGCATGGGCAACAAGTCTCCCCACGGTCCCGGCGCCTGGAGGCCGAGGCCCACTGGGGACAACAGGTCAACGAAGGGTCCAGGCGCCTGGAGGCCGAATCCGGCCAGGACAACAGGTCTACCCAGGGGCACAGCGCCTGAAGGCCGAGGCTGGCCAGGGCAACAGGTCTACCCACGGAACCGGGCAGCCGGAGGCTAAGGCCGTCCAGGACAACAGGTCGACCCACGAGCCAGGCGGAAGTAAGCGAAGACAGGGCTGAGAAAACAGGTCTACCCAGGGCCCCGGCACCTGGAGGCCGCAGTCTGCCAGGGACACAGGTCTACCCAGTGGGCCAGGCGGCCGGAAGCTAAGGCCGGCCAGCACAGCAGGTCTACCCACATGCCGGTCGGCCAGAGGCTAAGGCTGGCATGGGCAACAGGTCTACCCACGGTCCCTGCGCCTGGAGGCCGAGGCCCGCCGGGGACAGCAGGTCTACCCTGGGCCCCAGCGCCTGGAGGCCGAGGCCGGCCAGGGCAACTTGTCTACCCACGGGCCAGGTGCCTGGCGGCCGAGGTCGGCCAGGGCAACTATTCTACCCACAGGCCCAGTGCCTGGAGGCCGAGACCGGCCAGTGCAATAGGTCTACCCATGGGCCAGTCGGCCGGAGGCCGAGACCGGTCAGGACAACAGGGCTACCCACAGGCAGGGTGCCTGGAGGCTGGGGCCGGCCAGGGACAACAGGTCTACGAAGGGTCCAGGCGCCTGGAGGCCGAATCCGGCCAGGACAACAGGTCTACCCACGGGCCCAGCGCCTGAAGGCCGAGGCCAGCCAGGGCAGCAGGTCTACCAACGGGCCGGGTTGCCTGAGGCCTATGCCGGCCAGGGCAACAGGTCTACCCACGGGCCGGGCGTAGGTAAGCCAAGACGGGCCCGAGACAACAGGTCTACACACGGGCCGGGCAGGTGGAGGCCGAGGCCAGCCAGGGACAACAGGTCTACCCAGCGGCCCGGCGCCTAGCGGCCGAAGCTGGCCAGTGCAACAGGTCTACCCAGGGGCCTGGCGGCCAGAGGCTAAGGCCGGCTGGCACAGCAGGTCTACCCACGGGCCGGCCGGCCAGAGGCTAAGGCTGGCATGGGCAACAGGTCTCCCCACGGTCCCTGCGCCTGGAGGCCGAGGCCTGCAGGGGACAGCAGGTCTACCCTGGGCCCCAGCACCTGGAGGCCGAGACCGGCCAGAGCAACAGGTCTACCAATGGGCCGTTGGGCCGGAGGCTCAGGCCGGCCAAGGAGACAGGTCTACCCAGGGGCCGGGCGGAGGAAAGCCAAGACAGGTCCGAGACAACAGGTCTACCCACGGACCAGGCGGCCGGAGGCCAAGGCCGGCCAGGACAAAAGGTCTACCCATGGGCCGGGTGGAGGTAAGCGAAGATGGGGCCGAGAAAACAGGTCTACCTACGGGCCGGGCGGCCGGAGACCAAGGCCGCCTGGGGACAAAAGGTCTACTCACAGTCCTGGCACCTGGAGCCCGAGTCCGGCCGAGGACAACAGCTCTACACACAGGCCCGGTGCCTGAAGGCAGAGGGCGGAAATGTCAAACGGTCTACCCAGCGACCGGTCGGCCGGAGGCTAAGGCCGGCCAGGACAACAGGTCTACCCACGGGCTGGGCGGCCGGGGGCTAAGGCCGGCCAGGACACCAGGTCTACCCACAAGCCGGGCGGAGGTAAGCCAAGACAGGTCCGAGACAACAGGTCTACAACGGGGTTAGGCGGCCAGAGGCTAAGGCCGGCCAGGACAACAGGTTTACCCATGAGGCCGGTCGGCCGGAGGCTAAGGACGGCCATGGCAACAGGTCTACCCAAGGGCCGAGCAGAGGTAAGCCAAGACAGGGCTGAGACAACAGGTCTACCCACAGGGCCTGGCGACTGGAGGCTAAGGCCAGCCAGGACAACAGGTCTACCCACAGGCAGGGCGGAGGTAAGCCAAGACAAGGCCGAAACAACAGGTCTACCCAGGGACACGGCACCTGGAGACCACAGCATCCAGGGACACAGGTCTACCCAGGGGCCGGGCGGCCGGAGGCTAAGGCCAGCCAGGACAACAGGTCTACCCACGGAGCCGGGCGGAGGTAAGCCAAGACGGGGCCGAGACAATAGGTCTACCCACGGGCCGGGCGGCCAGAGGATGAGGCCAGTCAGGACAACAGGTCTACCCTGGTGCCCCCTGCCTGGAGGCTGAGGCCGGCCAGGGACAACAGGTCTACCCAGGGCCCCGGCGCCTGGAGGCTAAGGCCGGCCAGTGCAACAGGTCTACCCACGGGCCTGGCGGCCGGGGGCTCAGGCTGGCCAGGACAACAGGTCTACCCACGGGCCTGGCGGCCAGGGGCTAAGGCCGGCCAGGACAACAGATCTACCCATGGGCCGGGCAGAGGTAAGCCAAAACAGGGCCGAGAAAACAGGTCTACCCATGGGCCAGGCGGCCGAAGGCCGAGGCCGGCCAAGGTAACAGGTCTACCCAGGGGCCGGGTGCCTGGAGGCGGAGGCCGGCCAGTGACAACAGATCTTCCCACGGTCCCGGCACCTAGAGCGCGAGTCCAGCCAGGGCTACATGTGTACCCACGGTCCCGGTGCCTGGAGCCTGAGTCCGGCCAGGGAAACAGGTCTACCCACGGGCCCAGCGCCTGGCGGCCGAGGCCGGCCAGGGCAACAGGTCTACCCAGGGGCCGATCGGCCGGAGGCTAAGGCCAGCCAGGGCAACAGGTCTACCCACAGGCCTGGCGCCTGAAGGCCAAGGCCGTCCAGGGCAACAGGTCTACTCAGGGGACAGGCGGCTGGAGGCTAAGGCCGGCCAGGACAGCAGGTCGACCCACGAGCCGGGCAGAGGTAAGCCAAGACGGGGCCGAGACAACAGGTCTACCCATGGGCCGGGCGGCCAGAGGCCAAGGCCAGCCAGGACAACAGGTGTACCCAGGGGCCCGGTGCCTGGAGGCCGAGGCCGGCCAGGGCCACAGGTCTACCCAAGATCCTAGTGCCTGAAGGCCGAGTCTGGCCAGGGAGGGAGGTCTACCCACAGGCCAGGCAGACGTAAGCCAAGACAAGGCCGAGACAACAGGTCTACCCATTGGCCGGGCGGCCGGAGGCCGAGGATGGCCAGGAAACCAGGTCTACCCAGGGGTCGGGCGCCTGGAGGATGAGGCCGGCCATTTCAACAGGTCTACCCAGGGGCTAGGCGGCCGGAGGCTAAGGCCGGCCAGGACAGCAGGTCTACCCAGGGGCCGGCCAGAGGTAAGCCAAGACAGGGCCGAGACAACAGGTCTCCCCAGGGCCCCGGCACCCGGAGGCCGAGGCCTACCAGGGACAACAGGTTTACTCACGAACCAGGAATGCTCCCAGCACCATCCTCCTCGCTCAGGAGCGATGCTCCACCGCTCCCGGTGCTCGTTGCCCTGGGGCATGTTCTGTCGGTGTCCTCCCTCCTCACCTTAGGGCAGTCCCCGCCGCTGGCCACCCTCCGCAGCCGATGGCGGCTCCCGGGCGCTCATGGTGCTCCGCCACCGCTCCCATCGCTGGGCCCGCACTGAGCCCTGTGCCCCGGCACATGCCTTTTATAGTCCAGGCAAGCCACGCCCTCTGGTCAACAGCCAATGGGAGCGCAGCGACATCATAGTGGGGATGGGCTGAGCATCATGGCCGCTTGTGATGTCACAATGAAGGAGTTGAGCAAGAATGAGAGAGCGATATGATTGGTCGATTTGAATGGCATTCCCGCGCTGATTGTTCCAGGCGCTGATTGCTTAGTTCGACGCTGAGGGTGGGGCACGGCAGCAAGTTGGCGTGGCTCATGTGCGGGGCTCCTAGCCCCAGTCTGGGGATCCCAGGCCCATCGCGAGTGGTCTCTGGATCTCCATGTCCTATTTCTGGTGGTCCTAAGCCCATGGGGAGGGGTCTCTGGTGGTCCCAGCCCCATTTCTGGGGAATTTAGGTTCATCGGGAAGGGGTGTGTGGGAGTCCCAGCCTCATTTCTGGAGTGCCCAGTCCATCGGTAGGCCTCTGGGGGTTCCAGCCTATTTCTGGGGTGGTCAGGTTTATGGGGAGGGATGTCTGGGGGTCCCAGCCCCATTTCTGGCGTGCCCAGTCCATATAGAGTGTGATTGCCCCGGGGGGCGCTCTGTAGGTGTCTGTGAGTTTGTCAACTCCCCATCGGGCAACTCCTAGACATGTAGACATGTTGCCCTTGCCGGCCTTAGCCTCCGGCCACCCGGCCCGTGGGTAGACCTTTTGCCCTGGCCGGTCTTAGCCTCCAGGCGCCCGGCCTCCGGGTAGACCTGTTTTCCTGAAAGGCCTCAGCCTCCAGGCGCCCAGTTCGTGGATAGACCTGTTGCCCTGGATGGCCTCGGACTCCAGACGCAAAGGTCCTGCGTAGACCTGTTATCTGGGCCCCGTCTTAGCTTACCTCCGCCCGGTCCCTTGGTAGACCTGTCTCCCTGTCTGGCCTCGGCTGCCAGGCGCCGGGGCCCAGGGTAGACCTGTTCTCCCCGTCCGGCCTCGGCCTCCGCCTGCCCGGCTTGTGGGTAGACCTGTCATCTCGGCCCCGTCTTGGCTTACCTATGACCGGCCCGTGGTCAGACATGTTGTCCTTGCCGGCCTTAGCCTCCGGCCACCCGGCCCGTGGGTAGACCTGTTGTCCTGGTCGGCCTTGTCCTCCGGCCGCCCAGCTCCGTTGGTAGACCTGTTGCCCTGGTCGGCTTCGGCCGCTAGGCGCCGGGCCGCCCGTGGGTAGACCTGTTGTCCCTGGCTGGCCTTGGCCTCCGCCTGCCCGGCTTGGTGGTAGACCTGTCGTCTCGGCCCCGTCTTGGCTTACCTACGACTGGCCCGCGGGTAGACCTGCTGCCCTGGCCGGCCTCGGCCTGCGGCCGACAGGCCCAATGGTAGACCTGTTGGCCTGGCCGGCCTCGGCCTCTGCCTGCCTGGCTTGTGGGTAGACCTGTTGTCCTGGCCGGCCCTAGCCTCCGGTTGCCCGGTCCCTGGGTAGACCTGTGGCCCTGGCCGGACTCGGCCTCCAGGCGTCCGGTCTCTGGGTAGACAGGTTGCCCTTGCTGGCCTTAGCCTCCGGCGGCCCAGCCCATGGGTAGACCTGGTGTCCTGGCCGGCCTAAGCCCCAGGGGCCGGGCGGCCGGAAGCTAAGGCCGGCCAGCACAGCAGGTCTACCCACAGGCCGGTCGGCCAGAGTCTAAGGCCGGCATGGGCAACAAGTCTCCCCACGGTCCCGGCGCCTGGAGGCCGAGGCCCGCCGGGGACAACAGGTCAACGAAGGGTCCAGGCGCCTGGAGGCCGAATCTGGCCAGGAAAACAGGTCTACCCAGGGGCACAGCGCCTGAAGGCCGAGGCTGGCCAGGGCAACAGGTCTACCCACGGAACCGGGCAGCCGGAGGCTAAGGCCGTCCAGGACAACAGGTCGACCCACGAGCCAGGCGGAAGTAAGCGAAGACAGGGCCGAGAAAACAGGTCTACCCAGGGCCCCGGCACCTGGAGGCCGCAGTCTGCCAGGGACACAGGTCTACCCAGTGGGCCAGGCGGCCGGAAGCTAAGGCCGGCCAGCACAGCAGGTCTACCCACAGGCCGGTCGGCCAGAGGCTAAGGCTGGCATGGGCAACAGGTCTACCCACGGTCCCTGCGCCTGGAGGCCGAGGCCCGCCGGGGACAGCAGGTCTACCCTGGGCCCCGGCGCCTGGAGGCCGAGGCCGGCCAGGGCAACTTGTCTACCCACGGGCCCGGTGCCTGGCGGCCGAGGTCGGCCAGGGCAACTATTCTACCCACAGGCCCAGTGCCTGGAGGCCGAGACCGGCCAGTGCAATAGGTCTACCCATGGGCCAGTCGGCCGGAGGCCGAGACCGGTCAGGACAACAGGGCTACCCACAGGCAGGGTGCCTGGAGGCTGGGGCCGGCCAGGGACAACAGGTCTACCCAGAGCCCCGGTGCCTGGAGGCCGAGTCCGGCCGGGGACAACAGGTCTACGAAGGGTCCAGGCGCCTGGAGGCCGAATCCGGCCAGGACAACAGGTCTACCCACGGGCCCAGCGCCTGAAGGCCGAGGCCAGCCAGGGCAGCAGGTCTACCAACGGGCCGGGTTGCCGGAGGCCTAGGCCGGCCAGGGCAACAGGTCTACCCACGGGCCGGGCGTAGGTAAGCCAAGACGGGCCCGAGACGACAGGTCTACACACGGGCCGGGCAGGCGGAGGCCGAGGCCAGCCAGGGACAACAGGTCTACCCAGGGCCCCGGCGCCTGGAGGCTAAGGCCGGCCAGTGCAACAGGTCTACCCACGGGCCTGGCGGCCGGGGGCTCAGGCTGGCCAGGACAACAGGTCTACCCACGGGCCGGGCGGCCAGGGGCTAAGGCCGGCCAGGACAACAGATCTACCCATGGGCCGGGCAGAGGTAAGCCAAAACAGGGCCGAGAAAACAGGTCTACCCATGGGCCAGGCGGCCGAAGGCCGAGGCCGGCCAAGGTAACAGGTCTACCCAGGGGCCGGGCGCCTGGAGGCGGAGGCCGGCCAGGGACAACAGGTCTTCCCACGGTCCCGGCGCCTAGAGCGCGAGTCCAGCCAGGGCTACATGTGTACCCACGGTCCCGGTGCCTGGAGCCTGAGTCCGGCCAGGGAAACAGGTCTACCCACGGGCCCAGCGCCTGGCGGCCGAGGCCGGCCAGGGCAACAGGTCTACCCAGGGGCCGATCGGCCGGAGGCTAAGGCCAGCCAGGGCAACAGGTCTACCCACAGGCCTGGCGCCTGAAGGCCAAGGCCGTCCAGGGCAACAGGTCTACTCAGGGGACAGGCGGCTGGAGGCTAAGGCCGGCCAGGACAGCAGGTCGACCCACGAGCCGGGCAGAGGTAAGCCAAGACGGGGCCGAGACAACAGGTCTACCCATGGGCCGGGCGGCCAGAGGCCAAGGCCAGCCAGGACAACAGGTGTACCCAGGGGCCCGGTGCCTGGAGGCCGAGGCCGGCCAGGGCCACAGGTCTACCCAAGATCCTAGTGCCTGAAGGCCGAGTCTGGCCAGGGAGGGAGGTCTACCCACAGGCCAGGCAGACGTAAGCCAAGACAAGGCCGAGACAACAGGTCTACCCATTGGCCGGGCGGCCGGAGGCCGAGGATGGCCAGGAAACCAGGTCTACCCAGGGGTCGGGCGCCTGGAGGATGAGGCCGGCCAGGACAGCAGGTCTACCCAGGGGCTAGGCGGCCGGAGGCTAAGGCCGGCCAGGACAGCAGGTCTACCCAGGGGCCGGCCAGAGGTAAGCCAAGACAGGGCCGAGACAACAGGTCTCCCCAGGGCCCCGGCACCCGGAGGCCGAGGCCTACCAGGGACAACAGGTTTACTCACGAACCAGGAATGCTCCCAGCACCATCCTCCTCGCTCAGGAGCGATGCTCCACCGCTCCCGGTGCTCGTTGCCCTGGGGCATGTTCTGTCGGTGTCCTCCCTCCTCACCTTAGGGCAGTCCCCGCCGCTGGCCACCCTCCGCAGCCGATGGCGGCTCCCGGGCGCTCATGGTGCTCCGCCACCGCTCCCATCGCTGGGCCCGCACTGAGCCCTGTGCCCCGGCACATGCCTTTTATAGTCCAGGCAAGCCACGCCCTCTGGTCAACAGCCAATGGGAGCGCAGCGACATCATAGTGGGGATGGGCTGAGCATCATGGCCGCTTGTGATGTCACAATGAAGGAGTTGAGCAAGAATGAGAGAGCGATATGATTGGTCGATTTGAATGGCATTCCCGCGCTGATTGTTCCAGGCGCTGATTGCTTAGTTCGACGCTGAGGGTGGGGCACGGCAGCAAGTTGGCGTGGCTCATGTGCGGGGCTCCTAGCCCCAGTCTGGGGATCCCAGGCCCATTGCGAGTGGTCTCTGGATCTCCATGTCCTATTTCTGGTGGTCCTAAGCCCATGGGGAGGGGTCTCTGGTGGTCCCAGCCCCATTTCTGGGGAATTTAGGTTCATCGGGAAGGGGTGTGTGGGAGTCCCAGCCTCATTTCTGGAGTGCCCAGTCCATCGGTAGGCCTCTGGGGGTTCCAGCCTATTTCTGGGGTGGTCAGGTTTATGGGGAGGGATGTCTGGGGGTCCCAGCCCCATTTCTGGCGTGCCCAGTCCATATAGAGTGTGATTGCCCCGGGGGGCGCTCTGTAGGTGTCTGTGAGTTTGTCAACTCCCCATCGGGCAACTCCTAGACATGTAGACATGTTGCCCTTGCCGGCCTTAGCCTCCGGCCACCCGGCCCGTGGGTAGACCTTTTGCCCTGGCCGGTCTTAGCCTCCAGGCGCCCGGCCTCCGGGTAGACCTGTTTTCCTGAAAGGCCTCAGCCTCCAGGCGCCCAGTTCGTGGATAGACCTGTTGCCCTGGATGGCCTCGGACTCCAGACGCAAAGGTCCTGCGTAGACCTGTTATCTGGGCCCCGTCTTAGCTTACCTCCGCCCGGTCCCTTGGTAGACCTGTCTCCCTGTCTGGCCTCGGCTGCCAGGCGCCGGGGCCCAGGGTAGACCTGTTGTCCCCGTCCGGCCTCGGCCTCCGCCTGCCCGGCTTGTGGGTAGACCTGTCATCTCGGCCCCGTCTTGGCTTACCTATGACCGGCCCGTGGTCAGACATGTTGTCCTTGCCGGCCTTAGCCTCCGGCCACCCGGCCCGTGGGTAGACCTGTTGTCCTGGTCGGCCTTGTCCTCCGGCCGCCCAGCTCCGTTGGTAGACCTGTTGCCCTGGTCGGCCTCGGCCGCTAGGCGCCGGGCCGCTGGGTAGACCTGTTGTCCCTGGCTGGCCTTGGCCTCCGCCTGCCCGGCTTGGTGGTAGACCTGTCGTCTCGGCCCCGTCTTGGCTTACCTACGACTGGCCCGCGGGTAGACCTGCTGCCCTGGCCGGCCTCGGCCTGCGGCCGACAGGCCCAATGGTAGACCTGTTGGCCTGGCCGGCCTCGGCCTCTGCCTGCCTGGCTTGTGGGTAGACCTGTTGTCCTGGCCGGCCCTAGCCTCCGGTTGCCCGGTCCCTGGGTAGACCTGTGGCCCTGGCCGGACTCGGCCTCCAGGCGTCCGGTCTCTGGGTAGACAGGTTGCCCTTGCTGGCCTTAGCCTCCGGCGGCCCAGCCCATGGGTAGACCTGGTGTCCTGGCCGGCCTAAGCCCCAGGGGCCGGGCGGCCGGAAGCTAAGGCCGGCCAGCACAGCAGGTCTACCCACAGGCCGGTCGGCCAGAGTCTAAGGCCGGCATGGGCAACAAGTCTCCCCACGGTCCCGGCGCCTGGAGGCCGAGGCCCGCCGGGGACAACAGGTCAACGAAGGGTCCAGGCGCCTGGAGGCCGAATCTGGCCAGGAAAACAGGTCTACCCAGGGGCACAGCGCCTGAAGGCCGAGGCTGGCCAGGGCAACAGGTCTACCCACGGAACCGGGCAGCCGGAGGCTAAGGCCGTCCAGGACAACAGGTCGACCCACGAGCCAGGCGGAAGTAAGCGAAGACAGGGCCGAGAAAACAGGTCTACCCAGGGCCCCGGCACCTGGAGGCCGCAGTCTGCCAGGGACACAGGTCTACCCAGTGGGCCAGGCGGCCGGAAGCTAAGGCCGGCCAGCACAGCAGGTCTACCCACAGGCCGGTCGGCCAGAGGCTAAGGCTGGCATGGGCAACAGGTCTACCCACGGTCCCTGCGCCTGGAGGCCGAGGCCCGCCGGGGACAGCAGGTCTACCCTGGGCCCCGGCGCCTGGAGGCCGAGGCCGGCCAGGGCAACTTGTCTACCCACGGGCCCGGTGCCTGGCGGCCGAGGTCGGCCAGGGCAACTATTCTACCCACAGGCCCAGTGCCTGGAGGCCGAGACCGGCCAGTGCAATAGGTCTACCCATGGGCCAGTCGGCCGGAGGCCGAGACCGGTCAGGACAACAGGGCTACCCACAGGCAGGGTGCCTGGAGGCTGGGGCCGGCCAGGGACAACAGGTCTACCCAGAGCCCCGGTGCCTGGAGGCCGAGTCCGGCCGGGGACAACAGGTCTACGAAGGGTCCAGGCGCCTGGAGGCCGAATCCGGCCAGGACAACAGGTCTACCCACGGGCCCAGCGCCTGAAGGCCGAGGCCAGCCAGGGCAGCAGGTCTACCAATGGGCCGGGTTGCCGGAGGCCTAGGCCGGCCAGGGCAACAGGTCTACCCACGGGCCGGGCGTAGGTAAGCCAAGACGGGCCCGAGACGACAGGTCTACACACGGGCCGGGCAGGCGGAGGCCGAGGCCAGCCAGGGACAACAGGTCTACCCAGGGCCCCGGCGCCTGGAGGCTAAGGCCGGCCAGTGCAACAGGTCTACCCACGGGCCTGGCGGCCGGGGGCTCAGGCTGGCCAGGACAACAGGTCTACCCACGGGCCGGGCGGCCAGGGGCTAAGGCCGGCCAGGACAACAGATCTACCCATGGGCCGGGCAGAGGTAAGCCAAAACAGGGCCGAGAAAACAGGTCTACCCATGGGCCAGGCGGCCGAAGGCCGAGGCCGGCCAAGGTAACAGGTCTACCCAGGGGCCGGGCGCCTGGAGGCGGAGGCCGGCCAGGGACAACAGGTCTTCCCACGGTCCCGGCGCCTAGAGCGCGAGTCCAGCCAGGGCTACATGTGTACCCACGGTCCCGGTGCCTGGAGCCTGAGTCCGGCCAGGGAAACAGGTCTACCCACGGGCCCAGCGCCTGGCGGCCGAGGCCGGCCAGGGCAACAGGTCTACCCAGGGGCCGATCGGCCGGAGGCTAAGGCCAGCCAGGGCAACAGGTCTACCCACAGGCCTGGCGCCTGAAGGCCAAGGCCGTCCAGGGCAACAGGTCTACTCAGGGGACAGGCGGCTGGAGGCTAAGGCCGGCCAGGACAGCAGGTCGACCCACGAGCCGGGCAGAGGTAAGCCAAGACGGGGCCGAGACAACAGGTCTACCCATGGGCCGGGCGGCCAGAGGCCAAGGCCAGCCAGGACAACAGGTGTACCCAGGGGCCCGGTGCCTGGAGGCCGAGGCCGGCCAGGGCCACAGGTCTACCCAAGATCCTAGTGCCTGAAGGCCGAGTCTGGCCAGGGAGGGAGGTCTACCCACAGGCCAGGCAGACGTAAGCCAAGACAAGGCCGAGACAACAGGTCTACCCATTGGCCGGGCGGCCGGAGGCCGAGGATGGCCAGGAAACCAGGTCTACCCAGGGGTCGGGCGCCTGGAGGATGAGGCCGGCCAGGACAGCAGGTCTACCCAGGGGCTAGGCGGCCGGAGGCTAAGGCCGGCCAGGACAGCAGGTCTACCCAGGGGCCGGCCAGAGGTAAGCCAAGACAGGGCCGAGACAACAGGTCTCCCCAGGGCCCCGGCACCCGGAGGCCGAGGCCTACCAGGGACAACAGGTTTACTCACGAACCAGGAATGCTCCCAGCACCATCCTCCTCGCTCAGGAGCGATGCTCCACCGCTCCCGGTGCTCGTTGCCCTGGGGCATGTTCTGTCGGTGTCCTCCCTCCTCACCTTAGGGCAGTCCCCGCCGCTGGCCACCCTCCGCAGCCGATGGCGGCTCCCGGGCGCTCATGGTGCTCCGCCACCGCTCCCATCGCTGGGCCCGCACTGAGCCCTGTGCCCCGGCACATGCCTTTTATAGTCCAGGCAAGCCACGCCCTCTGGTCAACAGCCAATGGGAGCGCAGCGACATCATAGTGGGGATGGGCTGAGCATCATGGCCGCTTGTGATGTCACAATGAAGGAGTTGAGCAAGAATGAGAGAGCGATATGATTGGTCGATTTGAATGGCATTCCCGCGCTGATTGTTCCAGGCGCTGATTGCTTACTTCGACGCTGAGGGTGGGGCACGGCAGCAAGTTGGCGTGGCTCATGTGCGGGGCTCCTAGCCCCAGTCTGGGGATCCCAGGCCCATCGCGAGTGGTCTCTGGATCTCCATGTCCTATTTCTGGTGGTCCTAAGCCCATGGGGAGGGGTCTCTGGTGGTCCCAGCCCCATTTCTGGGGAATTTAGGTTCATCGGGAAGGGGTGTGTGGGAGTCCCAGCCTCATTTCTGGAGTGCCCAGTCCATCGGTAGGCCTCTGGGGGTTCCAGCCTATTTCTGGGGTGGTCAGGTTTATGGGGAGGGATGTCTGGGGGTCCCAGCCCCATTTCTGGCGTGCCCAGTCCATATAGAGTGTGATTGCCCCGGGGGGCGCTCTGTAGGTGTCTGTGAGTTTGTCAACTCCCCATCGGGCAACTCCTAGACATGTAGACATGTTGCCCTTGCCGGCCTTAGCCTCCGGCCACCCGGCCCGTGGGTAGACCTTTTGCCCTGGCCGGTCTTAGCCTCCAGGCGCCCGGCCTCCGGGTAGACCTGTTTTCCTGAAAGGCCTCAGCCTCCAGGCGCCCAGTTCGTGGATAGACCTGTTGCCCTGGATGGCCTCGGACTCCAGACGCAAAGGTCCTGCGTAGACCTGTTATCTGGGCCCCGTCTTAGCTTACCTCCGCCCGGTCCCTTGGTAGACCTGTCTCCCTGTCTGGCCTCGGCTGCCAGGCGCCGGGGCCCAGGGTAGACCTGTTGTCCCCGTCCGGCCTCGGCCTCCGCCTGCCCGGCTTGTGGGTAGACCTGTCATCTCGGCCCCGTCTTGGCTTACCTATGACCGGCCCGTGGTCAGACATGTTGTCCTTGCCGGCCTTAGCCTCCGGCCACCCGGCCCGTGGGTAGACCTGTTGTCCTGGTCGGCCTTGTCCTCCGGCCGCCCAGCTCCGTTGGTAGACCTGTTGCCCTGGTCGGCCTCGGCCGCTAGGCGCCGGGCCGCTGGGTAGACCTGTTGTCCCTGGCTGGCCTTGGCCTCCGCCTGCCCGGCTTGGTGGTAGACCTGTCGTCTCGGCCCCGTCTTGGCTTACCTACGACTGGCCCGCGGGTAGACCTGCTGCCCTGGCCGGCCTCGGCCTGCGGCCGACAGGCCCAATGGTAGACCTGTTGGCCTGGCCGGCCTCGGCCTCTGCCTGCCTGGCTTGTGGGTAGACCTGTTGTCCTGGCCGGCCCTAGCCTCCGGTTGCCCGGTCCCTGGGTAGACCTGTGGCCCTGGCCGGACTCGGCCTCCAGGCGCCCGGTCTCTGGGTAGACAGGTTGCCCTTGCTGGCCTTAGCCTCCGGCGGCCCAGCCCATGGGTAGACCTGGTGTCCTGGCCGGCCTAAGCCCCAGGGGCCGGGCGGCCGGAAGCTAAGGCCGGCCAGCACAGCAGGTCTACCCACAGGCCGGTCGGCCAGAGTCTAAGGCCGGCATGGGCAACAAGTCTCCCCACGGTCCCGGCGCCTGGAGGCCGAGGCCCGCCGGGGACAACAGGTCAACGAAGGGTCCAGGCGCCTGGAGGCCGAATCCGGCCAGGACAACAGGTCTACCCAGGGGCACAGCGCCTGAAGGCCGAGGCTGGCCAGGGCAACAGGTCTACCCACGGAACCGGGCAGCCGGAGGCTAAGGCCGTCCAGGACAACAGGTCGACCCACGAGCCAGGCGGAAGTAAGCGAAGACAGGGCCGAGAAAACAGGTCTACCCAGGGCCCCGGCACCTGGAGGCCGCAGTCTGCCAGGGACACAGGTCTACCCAGTGGGCCAGGCGGCCGGAAGCTAAGGCCGGCCAGCACAGCAGGTCTACCCACAGGCCGGTCGGCCAGAGGCTAAGGCTGGCATGGGCAACAGGTCTACCCACGGTCCCTGTGCCTGGAGGCCGAGGCCCGCCGGGGACAGCAGGTCTACCCTGGGCCCCGGCGCCTGGAGGCCGAGGCCGGCCAGGGCAACTTGTCTACCCACGGGCCCGGTGCCTGGCGGCCGAGGTCGGCCAGGGCAACTATTCTACCCACAGGCCCAGTGCCTGGAGGCCGAGACCGGCCAGTGCAATAGGTCTACCCATGGGCCAGTCGGCCGGAGGCCGAGACCGGTCAGGACAACAGGGCTACCCACAGGCAGGGTGCCTGGAGGCTGGGGCCGGCCAGGGACAACAGGTCTACCCAGAGCCCCGGTGCCTGGAGGCCGAGTCCGGCCGGGGACAACAGGTCTACGAAGGGTCCAGGCGCCTGGAGGCCGAATCCGGCCAGGACAACAGGTCTACCCAGGGGCACAGCGCCTGAAGGCCGAGGCCAGCCAGGGCAGCAGGTCTACCAACGGGCCGGGTTGCCGGAGGCCTAGGCCGGCCAGGGCAACAGGTCTACCCACGGGCCGGGCGTAGGTAAGCCAAGACGGGCCCGAGACGACAGGTCTACACACGGGCCGGGCAGGCGGAGGCCGAGGCCAGCCAGGGACAACAGGTCTACCCAGCAGCCCGGCGCCTAGCGGCCGAAGCTGGCCAGTGCAACAGGTCTACCCAGGGGCCTGGCGGCCAGAGGCTAAGGCCGGCTGGCACAGCAGGTCTACCCACGGGCTGGCCGGCCAGAGGCTAAGGCTGGCATGGGCAACAGGTCTCCCCACGGTCCCTGCGCCTGGAGGCCGAGGCCTGCAGGGGACAGCAGGTCTACCCTGGGCCCCAGCACCTGGAGGCCGAGACCGGCCAGGGCAACAGGTCTACCAATGGGCCGTTGGGCCGGAGGCTCAGGCCGGCCAAGGAGACAGGTCTACCCAGGGGCCGGGCGGAGGAAAGCCAAGACAGGTCCGAGACAACAGGTCTACCCACGGACCAGGTGGCCGGAGGCCAAGGCCGGCCAGGACAAAAGGTCTACCCATGGGCCGGGTGGAGGTAAGCGAAGACGGGGCCGAGAAAACAGGTCTACCTACGGGCCGGGCGGCCGGAGACCAAGGCCGCCTGGGGACAACAGGTCTACTCACAGTCCTGGCACCTGGAGCCCGAGTCCGGCCGAGGACAACAGCTCTACACACAGGCCCGGTGCCTGAAGGCAGAGTGCGGAAATGGCAAACGGTCTACCCAGCGACCGGTCGGCCGGAGGCTAAGGCCGGCCAGGACAACAGGTCTACCCACGGGCTGGGCGGCCGGGGGCTAAGGCCGGCCAGGACACCAGGTCTACCCACAAGCCGGGCGGAGGTAAGCCAAGACAGGTCCGAGACAACAGGTCTACAACGGGGTTAGGCGGCCAGAGGCTAAGGCCGGCCAGGACAACAGGTTTACCCATGAGGCCGGTCGGCCGGAGGCTAAGGACGGCCATGGCAACAGGTCTACCCAAGGGCCGAGCAGAGGTAAGCCAAGACGGGGCTGAGACAACAGGTCTACCCACAGGGCCTGGCGACTGGAGGCTAAGGCCAGCCAGGACAACAGGTCTACCCACAGGCAGGGCGGAGGTAAGCCAAGACAAGGCCGAAACAACAGGTCTACCCAGGGACACGGCACCTGGAGACCACAGCATCCAGGGACACAGGTCTACCCAGGGGCCGGGCGGCCGGAGGCTAAGGCCAGCCAGGACAACAGGTCTACCCACGGAGCCGGGCGGAGGTAAGCCAAGACGGGGCCGAGACAATAGGTCTACCCACGGGCCGGGCGGCCAGAGGATGAGGCCAGTCAGGACAACAGGTCTACCCTGGTGCCCCCTGCCTGGAGGCTGAGGCCGGCCAGGGACAACAGGTCTACCCACGGGCCTGGCGGCCGGGGGCTCAGGCTGGCCAGGACAACAGGTCTACCCACGGGCCGGGCGGCCAGGGGCTAAGGCCGGCCAGGACAACAGATCTACCCATGGGCCGGGCAGAGGTAAGCCAAAACAGGGCCGAGAAAACAGGTCTACCCATGGGCCAGGCGGCCGAAGGCCGAGGCCGGCCAAGGTAACAGGTCTACCCAGGGGCCGGGCGCCTGGAGGCGGAGGCCGGCCAGTGACAACAGGTCTTCCCACGGTCCCGGCGCCTAGAGCGCGAGTCCAGCCAGGGCTACATGTGTACCCACGGTCCCGGTGCCTGGAGCCTGAGTCCGGCCAGGGAAACAGGTCTACCCATGGGCCCAGCGCCTGGCGGCCGAGGCCGGCCAGGGCTACAGGTCTACCCAGGGGCCGATCGGCCGGAGGCTAAGGCCAGCCAGGGCAACAGGTCTACCCACAGGCCTGGGGCCTGAAGGCCAAGGCCGTCCAGGGCAACAGGTCTACTCAGGGGACAGGCGGCTGGAGGCTAAGGCCGGCCAGGACAGCAGGTCGACCCACGAGCCGGGCAGAGGTAAGCCAAGACGGGGCTGAGACAACAGGTCTACCCATGGGCCGGGCGGCCAGAGGCCAAGGCCAGCCAGGACAACAGGTGTACCCAGGGGCCCGGTGCCTGGAGGCCGAGGCCGGCCAGGGCCACAGGTCTACCCAAGATCCTAGTGCCTGAAGGCCGAGTCTGGCCAGGGAGGGAGGTCTACCCACAGGCCAGGCAGACGTAAGCCAAGACAAGGCCGAGACAACAGGTCTACCCATTGGCCGGGCGGCCGGAGGCCGAGGATGGCCAGGAAACCAGGTCTACCCGGGGGTCGGGCGCCTGGAGGATGAGGCCGGCCATTTCAACAGGTCTACCCAGGGGCTAGGCGGCCGGAGGCTAAGGCCGGCCAGGACAGCAGGTCTACCCAGGGGCCGGCCAGAGGTAAGCCAAGACAGGGCCGAGACAACAGGTCTCCCCAGGGCCCCGGCACCCGGAGGCCGAGGCCTACCAGGGACAACAGGTTTACTCACGAACCAGGAATGCTCCCAGCACCATCCTCCTCGCTCAGGAGCGATGCTCCACCGCTCCCGGTGCTCGTTGCCCTGGGGCATGTTCTGTCGGTGTCCTCCCTCCTCACCTTAGGGCAGTCCCCGCCGCTGGCCACCCTCCGCAGCCGATGGCGGCTCCCGGGCGCTCATGGTGCTCCGCCACCGCTCCCATCGCTGGGCCCGCACTGAGCCCTGTGCCCCGGCACATGCCTTTTATAGTCCAGGCAAGCCACGCCCTCTGGTCAACAGCCAATGGGAGCGCAGCGACATCATAGTGGGGATGGGCTGAGCATCATGGCCGCTTGTGATGTCACAATGAAGGAGTTGAGCAAGAATGAGAGAGCGATATGATTGGTCGATTTGAATGGCATTCCCGCGCTGATTGTTCCAGGCGCTGATTGCTTACTTCGACGCTGAGGGTGGGGCACGGCAGCAAGTTGGCGTGGCTCATGTGCGGGGCTCCTAGCCCCAGTCTGGGGATCCCAGGCCCATCGCGAGTGGTCTCTGGATCTCCATGTCCTATTTCTGGTGGTCCTAAGCCCATGGGGAGGGGTCTCTGGTGGTCCCAGCCCCATTTCTGGGGAATTTAGGTTCATCGGGAAGGGGTGTGTGGGAGTCCCAGCCTCATTTCTGGAGTGCCCAGTCCATCGGTAGGCCTCTGGGGGTTCCAGCCTATTTCTGGGGTGGTCAGGTTTATGGGGAGGGATGTCTGGGGGTCCCAGCCCCATTTCTGGCGTGCCCAGTCCATATAGAGTGTGATTGCCCCGGGGGGCGCTCTGTAGGTGTCTGTGAGTTTGTCAACTCCCCATCGGGCAACTCCTAGACATGTAGACATGTTGCCCTTGCCGGCCTTAGCCTCCGGCCACCCGGCCCGTGGGTAGACCTTTTGCCCTGGCCGGTCTTAGCCTCCAGGCGCCCGGCCTCCGGGTAGACCTGTTTTCCTGAAAGGCCTCAGCCTCCAGGCGCCCAGTTCGTGGATAGACCTGTTGCCCTGGATGGCCTCGGACTCCAGACGCAAAGGTCCTGCGTAGACCTGTTATCTGGGCCCCGTCTTAGCTTACCTCCGCCCGGTCCCTTGGTAGACCTGTCTCCCTGTCTGGCCTCGGCTGCCAGGCGCCGGGGCCCAGGGTAGACCTGTTGTCCCCGTCCGGCCTCGGCCTCCGCCTGCCCGGCTTGTGGGTAGACCTGTTATCTCGGCCCCGTCTTGGCTTACCTATGACCGGCCCGTGGTCAGACATGTTGTCCTTGCCGGCCTTAGCCTCCGGCCACCCGGCCCGTGGGTAGACCTGTTGTCCTGGTCGGCCTTGTCCTCCGGCCGCCCAGCTCCGTTGGTAGACCTGTTGCCCTGGTCGGCCTCGGCCGCTAGGCGCCGGGCCGCTGGGTAGACCTGTTGTCCCTGGCTGGCCTTGGCCTCCGCCTGCCTGGCTTGTGGGTAGACCTGTTGTCCTGGCCGGCCCTAGCCTCCGGTTGCCCGGTCCCTGGGTAGACCTGTTGGCCTGGCCGGACTCGGCCTCCAGGCGCCCGGTCTCTGGGTAGACAGGTTGCCCTTGCTGGCCTTAGCCTCCGGCGGCCCAGCCCATGGGTAGACCTGGTGTCCTGGCCGGCCTAAGCCCCAGGGGCCGGGCGGCCGGAAGCTAAGGCCGGCCAGCACAGCAGGTCTACCCACAGGCCGGTCGGCCAGAGTCTAAGGCCAGCATGGGCAACAAGTCTCCCCACGGTCCCGGCGCCTGGAGGCCGAGGCCCGCTGGGGACAACAGGTCAACGAAGGGTCCAGGCGCCTGGAGGCCGAATCCGGCCAGGACAACAGGTCTACCCAGGGGCACAGCGCCTGAAGGCCGAGGCTGGCCAGGGCAACAGGTCTACCCACGGAACCGGGCAGCCGGAGGCTAAGGCCGTCCAGGACAACAGGTCGACCCACGAGCCAGGCGGAAGTAAGCGAAGACAGGGCCGAGAAAACAGGTCTACCCAGGGCCCCGGCACCTGGAGGCCGCAGTCTGCCAGGGACACAGGTCTACCCAGTGGGCCAGGCGGCCGGAAGCTAAGGCCGGCCAGCACAGCAGGTCTACCCACAGGCCGGTCGGCCAGAGGCTAAGGCTGGCATGGGCAACAGGTCTACCCACGGTCCCTGCGCCTGGAGGCCGAGGCCCGCCGGGGACAGCAGGTCTACCCTGGGCCCCGGCGCCTGGAGGCCGAGGCCGGCCAGGGCAACTTGTCTACCCACGGGCCCGGTGCCTGGCGGCCGAGGTCGGCCAGGGCAACTATTCTACCCACAGGCCCAGTGCCTGGAGGCCGAGACCGGCCAGTGCAATAGGTCTACCCATGGGCCAGTCGGCCGGAGGCCGAGACCGGTCAGGACAACAGGGCTACCCACAGGCAGGGTGCCTGGAGGCTGGGGCCGGCCAGGGACAACAGGTCTACCCAGAGCCCCGGTGCCTGGAGGCCGAGTCCGGCCGGGGACAACAGGTCTACGAAGGGTCCAGGCGCCTGGAGGCCGAATCCGGCCAGGACAACAGGTCTACCCACGGGCCCAGCGCCTGAAGGCCGAGGCCAGCCAGGGCAGCAGGTCTACCAACGGGCCGGGTTGCCGGAGGCCTAGGCCGGCCAGGGCAACAGGTCTACCCACGGGCCGGGCGTAGGTAAGCCAAGACGGGCCCGAGACGACAGGTCTACCCAGGGGCCGGGCAGGCGGAGGCCGAGGCCAGCCAGGGACAACAGGTCTACCCAGCGGCCCGGCGCCTAGCGGCCGAAGCTGGCCAGTGCAACAGGTCTACCCAGGGGCCTGGCGGCCAGAGGCTAAGGCCGGCTGACACAGCAGGTCTACCCACGGGCTGGCCGGCCAGAGGCTAAGGCTGGCATGGGCAACAGGTCTCCCCACGGTCCCTGCGCCTGGAGGCCGAGGCCTGCAGGGGACAGCAGGTCTACCCTGGGCCCCAGCACCTGGAGGCCGAGACCGGCCAGGGCAACAGGTCTACCCACGGGCCCAGCGCCTGAAGGCCGAGGCCAGCCAGGGCAGCAGGTCTACCAATGGGCCGGGTTGCCGGAGGCCTAGGCCGGCCAGGGCAACAGGTCTACCCACGGGCCGGGCGTAGGTAAGCCAAGACGGGCCCGAGACGACAGGTCTACACACGGGCCGGGCAGGCGGAGGCCGAGGCCAGCCAGGGACAACAGGTCTACCCAGGGCCCCGGCGCCTGGAGGCTAAGGCCGGCCAGTGCAACAGGTCTACCCACGGGCCTGGCGGCCGGGGGCTCAGGCTGGCCAGGACAACAGGTCTACCCACGGGCCGGGCGGCCAGGGGCTAAGGCCGGCCAGGACAACAGATCTACCCATGGGCCGGGCAGAGGTAAGCCAAAACAGGGCCGAGAAAACAGGTCTACCCATGGGCCAGGCGGCCGAAGGCCGAGGCCGGCCAAGGTAACAGGTCTACCCAGGGGCCGGGCGCCTGGAGGCGGAGGCCGGCCAGGGACAACAGGTCTTCCCACGGTCCCGGCGCCTAGAGCGCGAGTCCAGCCAGGGCTACATGTGTACCCACGGTCCCGGTGCCTGGAGCCTGAGTCCGGCCAGGGAAACAGGTCTACCCACGGGCCCAGCGCCTGGCGGCCGAGGCCGGCCAGGGCAACAGGTCTACCCAGGGGCCGATCGGCCGGAGGCTAAGGCCAGCCAGGGCAACAGGTCTACCCACAGGCCTGGCGCCTGAAGGCCAAGGCCGTCCAGGGCAACAGGTCTACTCAGGGGACAGGCGGCTGGAGGCTAAGGCCGGCCAGGACAGCAGGTCGACCCACGAGCCGGGCAGAGGTAAGCCAAGACGGGGCCGAGACAACAGGTCTACCCATGGGCCGGGCGGCCAGAGGCCAAGGCCAGCCAGGACAACAGGTGTACCCAGGGGCCCGGTGCCTGGAGGCCGAGGCCGGCCAGGGCCACAGGTCTACCCAAGATCCTAGTGCCTGAAGGCCGAGTCTGGCCAGGGAGGGAGGTCTACCCACAGGCCAGGCAGACGTAAGCCAAGACAAGGCCGAGACAACAGGTCTACCCATTGGCCGGGCGGCCGGAGGCCGAGGATGGCCAGGAAACCAGGTCTACCCAGGGGTCGGGCGCCTGGAGGATGAGGCCGGCCAGGACAGCAGGTCTACCCAGGGGCTAGGCGGCCGGAGGCTAAGGCCGGCCAGGACAGCAGGTCTACCCAGGGGCCGGCCAGAGGTAAGCCAAGACAGGGCCGAGACAACAGGTCTCCCCAGGGCCCCGGCACCCGGAGGCCGAGGCCTACCAGGGACAACAGGTTTACTCACGAACCAGGAATGCTCCCAGCACCATCCTCCTCGCTCAGGAGCGATGCTCCACCGCTCCCGGTGCTCGTTGCCCTGGGGCATGTTCTGTCGGTGTCCTCCCTCCTCACCTTAGGGCAGTCCCCGCCGCTGGCCACCCTCCGCAGCCGATGGCGGCTCCCGGGCGCTCATGGTGCTCCGCCACCGCTCCCATCGCTGGGCCCGCACTGAGCCCTGTGCCCCGGCACATGCCTTTTATAGTCCAGGCAAGCCACGCCCTCTGGTCAACAGCCAATGGGAGCGCAGCGACATCATAGTGGGGATGGGCTGAGCATCATGGCCGCTTGTGATGTCACAATGAAGGAGTTGAGCAAGAATGAGAGAGCGATATGATTGGTCGATTTGAATGGCATTCCCGCGCTGATTGTTCCAGGCGCTGATTGCTTAGTTCGACGCTGAGGGTGGGGCACGGCAGCAAGTTGGCGTGGCTCATGTGCGGGGCTCCTAGCCCCAGTCTGGGGATCCCAGGCCCATTGCGAGTGGTCTCTGGATCTCCATGTCCTATTTCTGGTGGTCCTAAGCCCATGGGGAGGGGTCTCTGGTGGTCCCAGCCCCATTTCTGGGGAATTTAGGTTCATCGGGAAGGGGTGTGTGGGAGTCCCAGCCTCATTTCTGGAGTGCCCAGTCCATCGGTAGGCCTCTGGGGGTTCCAGCCTATTTCTGGGGTGGTCAGGTTTATGGGGAGGGATGTCTGGGGGTCCCAGCCCCATTTCTGGCGTGCCCAGTCCATATAGAGTGTGATTGCCCCGGGGGGCGCTCTGTAGGTGTCTGTGAGTTTGTCAACTCCCCATCGGGCAACTCCTAGACATGTAGACATGTTGCCCTTGCCGGCCTTAGCCTCCGGCCACCCGGCCCGTGGGTAGACCTTTTGCCCTGGCCGGTCTTAGCCTCCAGGCGCCCGGCCTCCGGGTAGACCTGTTTTCCTGAAAGGCCTCAGCCTCCAGGCGCCCAGTTCGTGGATAGACCTGTTGCCCTGGATGGCCTCGGACTCCAGACGCAAAGGTCCTGCGTAGACCTGTTATCTGGGCCCCGTCTTAGCTTACCTCCGCCCGGTCCCTTGGTAGACCTGTCTCCCTGTCTGGCCTCGGCTGCCAGGCGCCGGGGCCCAGGGTAGACCTGTTGTCCCCGTCCGGCCTCGGCCTCCGCCTGCCCGGCTTGTGGGTAGACCTGTCATCTCGGCCCCGTCTTGGCTTACCTATGACCGGCCCGTGGTCAGACATGTTGTCCTTGCCGGCCTTAGCCTCCGGCCACCCGGCCCGTGGGTAGACCTGTTGTCCTGGTCGGCCTTGTCCTCCGGCCGCCCAGCTCCGTTGGTAGACCTGTTGCCCTGGTCGGCCTCGGCCGCTAGGCGCCGGGCCGCTGGGTAGACCTGTTGTCCCTGGCTGGCCTTGGCCTCCGCCTGCCCGGCTTGGTGGTAGACCTGTCGTCTCGGCCCCGTCTTGGCTTACCTACGACTGGCCCGCGGGTAGACCTGCTGCCCTGGCCGGCCTCGGCCTGCGGCCGACAGGCCCAATGGTAGACCTGTTGGCCTGGCCGGCCTCGGCCTCTGCCTGCCTGGCTTGTGGGTAGACCTGTTGTCCTGGCCGGCCCTAGCCTCCGGTTGCCCGGTCCCTGGGTAGACCTGTGGCCCTGGCCGGACTCGGCCTCCAGGCGCCCGGTCTCTGGGTAGACAGGTTGCCCTTGCTGGCCTTAGCCTCCGGCGGCCCAGCCCATGGGTAGACCTGGTGTCCTGGCCGGCCTAAGCCCCAGGGGCCGGGCGGCCGGAAGCTAAGGCCGGCCAGCACAGCAGGTCTACCCACAGGCCGGTCGGCCAGAGTCTAAGGCCGGCATGGGCAACAAGTCTCCCCACGGTCCCGGCGCCTGGAGGCCGAGGCCCGCCGGGGACAACAGGTCAACGAAGGGTCCAGGCGCCTGGAGGCCGAATCCGGCCAGGACAACAGGTCTACCCAGGGGCACAGCGCCTGAAGGCCGAGGCTGGCCAGGGCAACAGGTCTACCCACGGAACCGGGCAGCCGGAGGCTAAGGCCGTCCAGGACAACAGGTCGACCCACGAGCCAGGCGGAAGTAAGCGAAGACAGGGCCGAGAAAACAGGTCTACCCAGGGCCCCGGCACCTGGAGGCCGCAGTCTGCCAGGGACACAGGTCTACCCAGTGGGCCAGGCGGCCGGAAGCTAAGGCCGGCCAGCACAGCAGGTCTACCCACAGGCCGGTCGGCCAGAGGCTAAGGCTGGCATGGGCAACAGGTCTACCCACGGTCCCTGTGCCTGGAGGCCGAGGCCCGCCGGGGACAGCAGGTCTACCCTGGGCCCCGGCGCCTGGAGGCCGAGGCCGGCCAGGGCAACTTGTCTACCCACGGGCCCGGTGCCTGGCGGCCGAGGTCGGCCAGGGCAACTATTCTACCCACAGGCCCAGTGCCTGGAGGCCGAGACCGGCCAGTGCAATAGGTCTACCCATGGGCCAGTCGGCCGGAGGCCGAGACCGGTCAGGACAACAGGGCTACCCACAGGCAGGGTGCCTGGAGGCTGGGGCCGGCCAGGGACAACAGGTCTACCCAGAGCCCCGGTGCCTGGAGGCCGAGTCCGGCCGGGGACAACAGGTCTACGAAGGGTCCAGGCGCCTGGAGGCCGAATCCGGCCAGGACAACAGGTCTACCCAGGGGCACAGCGCCTGAAGGCCGAGGCCAGCCAGGGCAGCAGGTCTACCAACGGGCCGGGTTGCCGGAGGCCTAGGCCGGCCAGGGCAACAGGTCTACCCACGGGCCGGGCGTAGGTAAGCCAAGACGGGCCCGAGACGACAGGTCTACACACGGGCCGGGCAGGCGGAGGCCGAGGCCAGCCAGGGACAACAGGTCTACCCAGCAGCCCGGCGCCTAGCGGCCGAAGCTGGCCAGTGCAACAGGTCTACCCAGGGGCCTGGCGGCCAGAGGCTAAGGCCGGCTGGCACAGCAGGTCTACCCACGGGCTGGCCGGCCAGAGGCTAAGGCTGGCATGGGCAACAGGTCTCCCCACGGTCCCTGCGCCTGGAGGCCGAGGCCTGCAGGGGACAGCAGGTCTACCCTGGGCCCCAGCACCTGGAGGCCGAGACCGGCCAGGGCAACAGGTCTACCAATGGGCCGTTGGGCCGGAGGCTCAGGCCGGCCAAGGAGACAGGTCTACCCAGGGGCCGGGCGGAGGAAAGCCAAGACAGGTCCGAGACAACAGGTCTACCCACGGACCAGGTGGCCGGAGGCCAAGGCCGGCCAGGACAAAAGGTCTACCCATGGGCCGGGTGGAGGTAAGCGAAGACGGGGCCGAGAAAACAGGTCTACCTACGGGCCGGGCGGCCGGAGACCAAGGCCGCCTGGGGACAACAGGTCTACTCACAGTCCTGGCACCTGGAGCCCGAGTCCGGCCGAGGACAACAGCTCTACACACAGGCCCGGTGCCTGAAGGCAGAGTGCGGAAATGGCAAACGGTCTACCCAGCGACCGGTCGGCCGGAGGCTAAGGCCGGCCAGGACAACAGGTCTACCCACGGGCTGGGCGGCCGGGGGCTAAGGCCGGCCAGGACACCAGGTCTACCCACAAGCCGGGCGGAGGTAAGCCAAGACAGGTCCGAGACAACAGGTCTACAACGGGGTTAGGCGGCCAGAGGCTAAGGCCGGCCAGGACAACAGGTTTACCCATGAGGCCGGTCGGCCGGAGGCTAAGGACGGCCATGGCAACAGGTCTACCCAAGGGCCGAGCAGAGGTAAGCCAAGACGGGGCTGAGACAACAGGTCTACCCACAGGGCCTGGCGACTGGAGGCTAAGGCCAGCCAGGACAACAGGTCTACCCACAGGCAGGGCGGAGGTAAGCCAAGACAAGGCCGAAACAACAGGTCTACCCAGGGACACGGCACCTGGAGACCACAGCATCCAGGGACACAGGTCTACCCAGGGGCCGGGCGGCCGGAGGCTAAGGCCAGCCAGGACAACAGGTCTACCCACGGAGCCGGGCGGAGGTAAGCCAAGACGGGGCCGAGACAATAGGTCTACCCACGGGCCGGGCGGCCAGAGGATGAGGCCAGTCAGGACAACAGGTCTACCCTGGTGCCCCCTGCCTGGAGGCTGAGGCCGGCCAGGGACAACAGGTCTACCCACGGGCCTGGCGGCCGGGGGCTCAGGCTGGCCAGGACAACAGGTCTACCCACGGGCCGGGCGGCCAGGGGCTAAGGCCGGCCAGGACAACAGATCTACCCATGGGCCGGGCAGAGGTAAGCCAAAACAGGGCCGAGAAAACAGGTCTACCCATGGGCCAGGCGGCCGAAGGCCGAGGCCGGCCAAGGTAACAGGTCTACCCAGGGGCCGGGCGCCTGGAGGCGGAGGCCGGCCAGTGACAACAGGTCTTCCCACGGTCCCGGCGCCTAGAGCGCGAGTCCAGCCAGGGCTACATGTGTACCCACGGTCCCGGTGCCTGGAGCCTGAGTCCGGCCAGGGAAACAGGTCTACCCATGGGCCCAGCGCCTGGCGGCCGAGGCCGGCCAGGGCTACAGGTCTACCCAGGGGCCGATCGGCCGGAGGCTAAGGCCAGCCAGGGCAACAGGTCTACCCACAGGCCTGGGGCCTGAAGGCCAAGGCCGTCCAGGGCAACAGGTCTACTCAGGGGACAGGCGGCTGGAGGCTAAGGCCGGCCAGGACAGCAGGTCGACCCACGAGCCGGGCAGAGGTAAGCCAAGACGGGGCTGAGACAACAGGTCTACCCATGGGCCGGGCGGCCAGAGGCCAAGGCCAGCCAGGACAACAGGTGTACCCAGGGGCCCGGTGCCTGGAGGCCGAGGCCGGCCAGGGCCACAGGTCTACCCAAGATCCTAGTGCCTGAAGGCCGAGTCTGGCCAGGGAGGGAGGTCTACCCACAGGCCAGGCAGACGTAAGCCAAGACAAGGCCGAGACAACAGGTCTACCCATTGGCCGGGCGGCCGGAGGCCGAGGATGGCCAGGAAACCAGGTCTACCCGGGGGTCGGGCGCCTGGAGGATGAGGCCGGCCATTTCAACAGGTCTACCCAGGGGCTAGGCGGCCGGAGGCTAAGGCCGGCCAGGACAGCAGGTCTACCCAGGGGCCGGCCAGAGGTAAGCCAAGACAGGGCCGAGACAACAGGTCTCCCCAGGGCCCCGGCACCCGGAGGCCGAGGCCTACCAGGGACAACAGGTTTACTCACGAACCAGGAATGCTCCCAGCACCATCCTCCTCGCTCAGGAGCGATGCTCCACCGCTCCCGGTGCTCGTTGCCCTGGGGCATGTTCTGTCGGTGTCCTCCCTCCTCACCTTAGGGCAGTCCCCGCCGCTGGCCACCCTCCGCAGCCGATGGCGGCTCCCGGGCGCTCATGGTGCTCCGCCACCGCTCCCATCGCTGGGCCCGCACTGAGCCCTGTGCCCCGGCACATGCCTTTTATAGTCCAGGCAAGCCACGCCCTCTGGTCAACAGCCAATGGGAGCGCAGCGACATCATAGTGGGGATGGGCTGAGCATCATGGCCGCTTGTGATGTCACAATGAAGGAGTTGAGCAAGAATGAGAGAGCGATATGATTGGTCGATTTGAATGGCATTCCCGCGCTGATTGTTCCAGGCGCTGATTGCTTACTTCGACGCTGAGGGTGGGGCACGGCAGCAAGTTGGCGTGGCTCATGTGCGGGGCTCCTAGCCCCAGTCTGGGGATCCCAGGCCCATCGCGAGTGGTCTCTGGATCTCCATGTCCTATTTCTGGTGGTCCTAAGCCCATGGGGAGGGGTCTCTGGTGGTCCCAGCCCCATTTCTGGGGAATTTAGGTTCATCGGGAAGGGGTGTGTGGGAGTCCCAGCCTCATTTCTGGAGTGCCCAGTCCATCGGTAGGCCTCTGGGGGTTCCAGCCTATTTCTGGGGTGGTCAGGTTTATGGGGAGGGATGTCTGGGGGTCCCAGCCCCATTTCTGGCGTGCCCAGTCCATATAGAGTGTGATTGCCCCGGGGGGCGCTCTGTAGGTGTCTGTGAGTTTGTCAACTCCCCATCGGGCAACTCCTAGACATGTAGACATGTTGCCCTTGCCGGCCTTAGCCTCCGGCCACCCGGCCCGTGGGTAGACCTTTTGCCCTGGCCGGTCTTAGCCTCCAGGCGCCCGGCCTCCGGGTAGACCTGTTTTCCTGAAAGGCCTCAGCCTCCAGGCGCCCAGTTCGTGGATAGACCTGTTGCCCTGGATGGCCTCGGACTCCAGACGCAAAGGTCCTGCGTAGACCTGTTATCTGGGCCCCGTCTTAGCTTACCTCCGCCCGGTCCCTTGGTAGACCTGTCTCCCTGTCTGGCCTCGGCTGCCAGGCGCCGGGGCCCAGGGTAGACCTGTTGTCCCCGTCCGGCCTCGGCCTCCGCCTGCCCGGCTTGTGGGTAGACCTGTTATCTCGGCCCCGTCTTGGCTTACCTATGACCGGCCCGTGGTCAGACATGTTGTCCTTGCCGGCCTTAGCCTCCGGCCACCCGGCCCGTGGGTAGACCTGTTGTCCTGGTCGGCCTTGTCCTCCGGCCGCCCAGCTCCGTTGGTAGACCTGTTGCCCTGGTCGGCCTCGGCCGCTAGGCGCCGGGCCGCTGGGTAGACCTGTTGTCCCTGGCTGGCCTTGGCCTCCGCCTGCCTGGCTTGTGGGTAGACCTGTTGTCCTGGCCGGCCCTAGCCTCCGGTTGCCCGGTCCCTGGGTAGACCTGTTGGCCTGGCCGGACTCGGCCTCCAGGCGCCCGGTCTCTGGGTAGACAGGTTGCCCTTGCTGGCCTTAGCCTCCGGCGGCCCAGCCCATGGGTAGACCTGGTGTCCTGGCCGGCCTAAGCCCCAGGGGCCGGGCGGCCGGAAGCTAAGGCCGGCCAGCACAGCAGGTCTACCCACAGGCCGGTCGGCCAGAGTCTAAGGCCAGCATGGGCAACAAGTCTCCCCACGGTCCCGGCGCCTGGAGGCCGAGGCCCGCTGGGGACAACAGGTCAACGAAGGGTCCAGGCGCCTGGAGGCCGAATCCGGCCAGGACAACAGGTCTACCCAGGGGCACAGCGCCTGAAGGCCGAGGCTGGCCAGGGCAACAGGTCTACCCACGGAACCGGGCAGCCGGAGGCTAAGGCCGTCCAGGACAACAGGTCGACCCACGAGCCAGGCGGAAGTAAGCGAAGACAGGGCCGAGAAAACAGGTCTACCCAGGGCCCCGGCACCTGGAGGCCGCAGTCTGCCAGGGACACAGGTCTACCCAGTGGGCCAGGCGGCCGGAAGCTAAGGCCGGCCAGCACAGCAGGTCTACCCACAGGCCGGTCGGCCAGAGGCTAAGGCTGGCATGGGCAACAGGTCTACCCACGGTCCCTGCGCCTGGAGGCCGAGGCCCGCCGGGGACAGCAGGTCTACCCTGGGCCCCGGCGCCTGGAGGCCGAGGCCGGCCAGGGCAACTTGTCTACCCACGGGCCCGGTGCCTGGCGGCCGAGGTCGGCCAGGGCAACTATTCTACCCACAGGCCCAGTGCCTGGAGGCCGAGACCGGCCAGTGCAATAGGTCTACCCATGGGCCAGTCGGCCGGAGGCCGAGACCGGTCAGGACAACAGGGCTACCCACAGGCAGGGTGCCTGGAGGCTGGGGCCGGCCAGGGACAACAGGTCTACCCAGAGCCCCGGTGCCTGGAGGCCGAGTCCGGCCGGGGACAACAGGTCTACGAAGGGTCCAGGCGCCTGGAGGCCGAATCCGGCCAGGACAACAGGTCTACCCACGGGCCCAGCGCCTGAAGGCCGAGGCCAGCCAGGGCAGCAGGTCTACCAACGGGCCGGGTTGCCGGAGGCCTAGGCCGGCCAGGGCAACAGGTCTACCCACGGGCCGGGCGTAGGTAAGCCAAGACGGGCCCGAGACGACAGGTCTACCCAGGGGCCGGGCAGGCGGAGGCCGAGGCCAGCCAGGGACAACAGGTCTACCCAGCGGCCCGGCGCCTAGCGGCCGAAGCTGGCCAGTGCAACAGGTCTACCCAGGGGCCTGGCGGCCAGAGGCTAAGGCCGGCTGACACAGCAGGTCTACCCACGGGCTGGCCGGCCAGAGGCTAAGGCTGGCATGGGCAACAGGTCTCCCCACGGTCCCTGCGCCTGGAGGCCGAGGCCTGCAGGGGACAGCAGGTCTACCCTGGGCCCCAGCACCTGGAGGCCGAGACCGGCCAGGGCAACAGGTCTACCAATGGGCCGTTGGGCCGGAGGCTCAGGCCGGCCAAGGAGACAGGTCTACCCAGGGGCCGGGCGGAGGAAAGCCAAGACAGGTCCGAGACAACAGGTCTACCCACGGACCAGGCGGCCGGAGGCCAAGGCCGGCCAGGACAAAAGGTCTACCCATGGGCCGGGTGGAGGTAAGCGAAGACGGGGCCGAGAAAACAGGTCTACCTACGGGCCGGGCGGCCGGAGACCAAGGCCGCCTGGGGACAACAGGTCTACTCACAGTCCTGGCACCTGGAGCCCGAGTCCGGCCGAGGACAACAGCTCTACACACAGGCCCGGTGCCTGAAGGCAGAGTGCGGAAATGGCAAACGGTCTACCCAGCGACCGGTCGGCCGGAGGCTAAGGCCGGCCAGGACAACAGGTCTACCCACAAGCCGGGCGGAGGTAAGCCAAGACAGGTCCGAGACAACAGGTCTACAAGGGGGTTAGGCGGCCAGAGGCTAAGGCCGGCCAGGACAACAGGTTTACCCATGAGGCCGGTCGGCCGGAGGCTAAGGACGGCCATGGCAACAGGTCTACCCAAGGGCCGAGCAGAGGTAAGCCAAGACGGGGCTGAGACAACAGGTCTACCCACAGGGCCTGGGGGCTGGAGGCTAAGGCCAGCCAGGACAACAGGTCTACCCACAGGCAGGGCGGAGGTAAGCCAAGACAAGGCCGAAACAACAGGTCTACCCAGGGACACGGCACCTGGAGACCACAGCATCCAGGGACACAGGTCTACCCAGGGGCCGGGCGGCCGGAGGCTAAGGCCAGCCAGGACAACAGGTCTACCCACGGAGCCGGGCGGAGGTAAGCCAAGACGGGGCCGAGACAATAGGTCTACCCACGGGCCGGGCGGCCAGAGGATGAGGCCAGTCAGGACAACAGGTCTACCCTGGTGCCCCCTGCCTGGAGGCTGAGGCCGGCCAGGGACAACAGGTCTACCCAGAGCCCCGGTGCCTGGAGGCCGAGTCCGGCCGGGGACAACAGGTCTACGAAGGGTCCAGGCGCCTGGAGGCCGAATCCGGCCAGGACAACAGGTCTACCCACGGGCCCAGCGCCTGAAGGCCGAGGCCAGCCAGGGCAGCAGGTCTACCAACGGGCCGGGTTGCCGGAGGCCTAGGCCGGCCAGGGCAACAGGTCTACCCACGGGCCGGGCGTAGGTAAGCCAAGACGGGCCCGAGACGACAGGTCTACCCAGGGGCCGGGCAGGCGGAGGCCGAGGCCAGCCAGGGACAACAGGTCTACCCAGCGGCCCGGCGCCTAGCGGCCGAAGCTGGCCAGTGCAACAGGTCTACCCAGGGGCCTGGCGGCCAGAGGCTAAGGCCGGCTGACACAGCAGGTCTACCCACGGGCTGGCCGGCCAGAGGCTAAGGCTGGCATGGGCAACAGGTCTCCCCACGGTCCCTGCGCCTGGAGGCCGAGGCCTGCAGGGGACAGCAGGTCTACCCTGGGCCCCAGCACCTGGAGGCCGAGACCGGCCAGGGCAACAGGTCTACCAATGGGCCGTTGGGCCGGAGGCTCAGGCCGGCCAAGGAGACAGGTCTACCCAGGGGCCGGGCGGAGGAAAGCCAAGACAGGTCCGAGACAACAGGTCTACCCACGGACCAGGCGGCCGGAGGCCAAGGCCGGCCAGGACAAAAGGTCTACCCATGGGCCGGGTGGAGGTAAGCGAAGACGGGGCCGAGAAAACAGGTCTACCTACGGGCCGGGCGGCCGGAGACCAAGGCCGCCTGGGGACAACAGGTCTACTCACAGTCCTGGCACCTGGAGCCCGAGTCCGGCCGAGGACAACAGCTCTACACACAGGCCCGGTGCCTGAAGGCAGAGTGCGGAAATGGCAAACGGTCTACCCAGCGACCGGTCGGCCGGAGGCTAAGGCCGGCCAGGACAACAGGTCTACCCACAAGCCGGGCGGAGGTAAGCCAAGACAGGTCCGAGACAACAGGTCTACAAGGGGGTTAGGCGGCCAGAGGCTAAGGCCGGCCAGGACAACAGGTTTACCCATGAGGCCGGTCGGCCGGAGGCTAAGGACGGCCATGGCAACAGGTCTACCCAAGGGCCGAGCAGAGGTAAGCCAAGACGGGGCTGAGACAACAGGTCTACCCACAGGGCCTGGGGGCTGGAGGCTAAGGCCAGCCAGGACAACAGGTCTACCCACAGGCAGGGCGGAGGTAAGCCAAGACAAGGCCGAAACAACAGGTCTACCCAGGGACACGGCACCTGGAGACCACAGCATCCAGGGACACAGGTCTACCCAGGGGCCGGGCGGCCGGAGGCTAAGGCCAGCCAGGACAACAGGTCTACCCACGGAGCCGGGCGGAGGTAAGCCAAGACGGGGCCGAGACAATAGGTCTACCCACGGGCCGGGCGGCCAGAGGATGAGGCCAGTCAGGACAACAGGTCTACCCTGGTGCCCCCTGCCTGGAGGCTGAGGCCGGCCAGGGACAACAGGTCTACCCAGAGCCCCGGTGCCTGGAGGCCGAGTCCGGCCGGGGACAACAGGTCTACGAAGGGTCCAGGCGCCTGGAGGCCGAATCCGGCCAGGACAACAGGTCTACCCACGGGCCCAGCGCCTGAAGGCCGAGGCCAGCCAGGGCAGCAGGTCTACCAACGGGCCGGGTTGCCGGAGGCCTAGGCCGGCCAGGGCAACAGGTCTACCCACGGGCCGGGCGTAGGTAAGCCAAGACGGGCCCGAGACGACAGGTCTACCCAGGGGCCGGGCAGGCGGAGGCCGAGGCCAGCCAGGGACAACAGGTCTACCCAGCGGCCCGGCGCCTAGCGGCCGAAGCTGGCCAGTGCAACAGGTCTACCCAGGGGCCTGGCGGCCAGAGGCTAAGGCCGGCTGACACAGCAGGTCTACCCACGGGCTGGCCGGCCAGAGGCTAAGGCTGGCATGGGCAACAGGTCTCCCCACGGTCCCTGCGCCTGGAGGCCGAGGCCTGCAGGGGACAGCAGGTCTACCCTGGGCCCCAGCACCTGGAGGCCGAGACCGGCCAGGGCAACAGGTCTACCAATGGGCCGTTGGGCCGGAGGCTCAGGCCGGCCAAGGAGACAGGTCTACCCAGGGGCCGGGCGGAGGAAAGCCAAGACAGGTCCGAGACAACAGGTCTACCCACGGACCAGGCGGCCGGAGGCCAAGGCCGGCCAGGACAAAAGGTCTACCCATGGGCCGGGTGGAGGTAAGCGAAGACGGGGCCGAGAAAACAGGTCTACCTACGGGCCGGGCGGCCGGAGACCAAGGCCGCCTGGGGACAACAGGTCTACTCACAGTCCTGGCACCTGGAGCCCGAGTCCGGCCGAGGACAACAGCTCTACACACAGGCCCGGTGCCTGAAGGCAGAGTGCGGAAATGGCAAACGGTCTACCCAGCGACCGGTCGGCCGGAGGCTAAGGCCGGCCAGGACACCAGGTCTACCCACAAGCCGGGCGGAGGTAAGCCAAGACAGGTCCGAGACAACAGGTCTACAACGGGGTTAGGCGGCCAGAGGCTAAGGCCGGCCAGGACAACAGGTTTACCCATGAGGCCGGTCGGCCGGAGGCTAAGGACGGCCATGGCAACAGGTCTACCCAAGGGCCGAGCAGAGGTAAGCCAAGACGGGGCTGAGACAACAGGTCTACCCACAGGGCCTGGCGACTGGAGGCTAAGGCCAGCCAGGACAACAGGTCTACCCACAGGCAGGGTGGAGGTAAGCCAAGACAAGGCCGAAACAACAGGTCTACCCAGGGACACGGCACCTGGAGACCACAGCATCCAGGGACACAGGTCTACCCAGGGGCCGGGCGGCCGGAGGCTAAGGCCAGCCAGGACAACAGGTCTACCCACGGAGCCGGGCGGAGGTAAGCCAAGACGGGGCCGAGACAATAGGTCTACCCACGGGCCGGGCGGCCAGAGGATGAGGCCAGTCAGGACAACAGGTCTACCCTGGTGCCCCCTGCCTGGAGGCTGAGGCCGGCCAGGGACAACAGGTCTACCCAGGGCCCCGGCGCCTGGAGGCTAAGGCCGGCCAGTGCAACAGGTCTACCCACGGGCCTGGCGGCCGGGGGCTCAGGCTGGCCAGGACAACAGGTCTACCCACGGGCCGGGCGGCCAGGGGCTAAGGCCGGCCAGGACAACAGATCTACCCATGGGCCGGGCAGAGGTAAGCCAAAACAGGGCCGAGAAAACTGGTCTACCCATGGGCCAGGCGGCCGAAGGCCGAGGCCGGCCAAGGTAACAGGTCTACCCAGGGGCCGGGCGCCTGGAGGCGGAGGCCGGCCAGGGACAACAGGTCTTCCCACGGTCCCGGCGCCTAGAGCGCGAGTCCAGCCAGGGCTACATGTGTACCCACGGTCCCGGTGCCTGGAGCCTGAGTCCGGCCAGGGAAACAGGTCTACCCACGGGCCCAGCGCCTGGCGGCCTAGGCCGGCCAGGGCAACAGGTCTACCCAGGGGCCGATCGGCCGGAGGCTAAGGCCAGCCAGGGCAACAGGTCTACCCACAGGCCTGGCGCCTGAAGGCCAAGGCCGTCCAGGGCAACAGGTCTACTCAGGGGACAGGCGGCTGGAGGCTAAGGCCGGCCAGGACAGCAGGTCGACCCACGAGCCGGGCAGAGGTAAGCCAAGACGGGGCCGAGACAACAGGTCTACCCATGGGCCGGGCGGCCAGAGGCCAAGGCCAGCCAGGACAACAGGTGTACCCAGGGGCCCGGTGCCTGGAGGCCGAGGCCGGCCAGGGCCACAGGTCTACCCAAGATCCTAGTGCCTGAAGGCCGAGTCTGGCCAGGGAGGGAGGTCTACCCACAGGCCAGGCAGACGTAAGCCAAGACAAGGCCGAGACAACAGGTCTACCCATTGGCCGGGCGGCCGGAGGCCGAGGATGGCCAGGAAACCAGGTCTACCCAGGGGTCGGGCGCCTGGAGGATGAGGCCGGCCAGGACAGCAGGTCTACCCAGGGGCTAGGCGGCCGGAGGCTAAGGCCGGCCAGGACAGCAGGTCTACCCAGGGGCCGGCCAGAGGTAAGCCAAGACAGGGCCGAGACAACAGGTCTCCCCAGGGCCCCGGCACCCGGAGGCCGAGGCCTACCAGGGACAACAGGTTTACTCACGAACCAGGAATGCTCCCAGCACCATCCTCCTCGCTCAGGAGCGATGCTCCACCGCTCCCGGTGCTCGTTGCCCTGGGGCATGTTCTGTCGGTGTCCTCCCTCCTCACCTTAGGGCAGTCCCCGCCGCTGGCCACCCTCCGCAGCCGATGGCGGCTCCCGGGCGCTCATGGTGCTCCGCCACCGCTCCCATCGCTGGGCCCGCACTGAGCCCTGTGCCCCGGCACATGCCTTTTATAGTCCAGGCAAGCCACGCCCTCTGGTCAACAGCCAATGGGAGCGCAGCGACATCATAGTGGGGATGGGCTGAGCATCATGGCCGCTTGTGATGTCACAATGAAGGAGTTGAGCAAGAATGAGAGAGCGATATGATTGGTCGATTTGAATGGCATTCCCGCGCTGATTGTTCCAGGCGCTGATTGCTTAGTTCGACGCTGAGGGGTGGGGCACGGCAGCAAGTTGGCGTGGCTCATGTGCGGGGCTCCTAGCCCCAGTCTGGGGATCCCAGGCCCATCGCGAGTGGTCTCTGGATCTCCATGTCCTATTTCTGGTGGTCCTAAGCCCATGGGGAGGGGTCTCTGGTGGTCCCAGCCCCATTTCTGGGGAATTTAGGTTCATCGGGAAGGGGTGTGTGGGAGTCCCAGCCTCATTTCTGGAGTGCCCAGTCCATCGGTAGGCCTCTGGGGGTTCCAGCCTATTTCTGGGGTGGTCAGGTTTATGGGGAGGGATGTCTGGGGGTCCCAGCCCCATTTCTGGCGTGCCCAGTCCATATAGAGTGTGATTGCCCCGGGGGGCGCTCTGTAGGTGTCTGTGAGTTTGTCAACTCCCCATCGGGCAACTCCTAGACATGTAGACATGTTGCCCTTGCCGGCCTTAGCCTCCGGCCACCCGGCCTCCGGGTAGACCTTTTGCCCTGGCCGGTCTTAGCCTCCAGGCGCCCGGCCTCCGGGTAGACCTGTTTTCCTGAAAGGCCTCAGCCTCCAGGCGCCCAGTTCGTGGATAGACCTGTTGCCCTGGATGGCCTCGGACTCCAGACGCAAAGGTCCTGCGTAGACCTGTTATCTGGGCCCCGTCTTAGCTTACCTCCGCCCGGTCCCTTGGTAGACCTGTCTCCCTGTCTGGCCTCGGCTGCCAGGCGCCAGGGCCCAGGGTAGACCTGTTGTCCCCGTCCGGCCTCGGCCTCCGCCTGCCCGGCTTGTGGGTAGACCTGTTATCTCGGCCCCGTCTTGGCTTACCTATGACCGGCCCGTGGTCAGACATGTTGTCCTTGCCGGCCTTAGCCTCCGGCCACCCGGCCCGTGGGTAGACCTGTTGTCCTGGTCGGCCTTGTCCTCCGGCCGCCCAGCTCCGTTGGTAGACCTGTTGCCCTGGTTGGCCTTGGCCGCTAGGCGCCGGGCCGCTGGGTAGACCTGTTGTCCCTGGCTGGCCTTGGCCTCCGCCTGCCCGGCTTGGTGGTAGACCTGTCGTCTCGGCCCCGTCTTGGCTTACCTACGACTGGCCCGCGGGTAGACCTGCTGCCCTGGCCGGCCTCGGCCTGCGGCCGACAGGCCCAATGGTAGACCTGTTGGCCTGGCCGGCCTCGGCCTCTGCCTGCCTGGCTTGTGGGTAGACCTGTTGTCCTGGCCGGCCCTAGCCTCCGGTTGCCCGGTCCCTGGGTAGACCTGTGGCCCTGGCCGGACTCGGCCTCCAGGCGCCCGGTCTCTGGGTAGACAGGTTGCCCTTGCTGGCCTTAGCCTCCGGCGGCCCAGCCCATGGGTAGACCTGGTGTCCTGGCTGGCCTAAGCCCCAGGGGCCGGGCGGCCGGAAGCTAAGGCCGGCCAGCACAGCAGGTCTACCCACAGGCCGGTCGGCCAGAGTCTAAGGCCGGCATGGGCAACAAGTCTCCCCACGGTCCCGGCGCCTGGAGGCCGAGGCCCGCTGGGGACAACAGGTCAACGAAGGGTCCAGGCGCCTGGAGGCCGAATCCAGCCAGGACAACAGGTCTACCCAGGGGCACAGCGCCTGAAGGCCGAGGCTGGCCAGGGCAACAGGTCTACCCACGGAACCGGGCAGCCGGAGGCTAAGGCCGTCCAGGACAACAGGTCGACCCACGAGCCAGGCGGAAGTAAGCGAAGACAGGGCCGAGAAAACAGGTCTACCCAGGGCCCCGGCACCTGGAGGCCGCAGTCTGCCAGGGACACAGGTCTACCCAGTGGGCCAGGCGGCCGGAAGCTAAGGCCGGCCAGCACAGCAGGTCTACCCACAGGCCGGTCGGCCAGAGGCTAAGGCTGGCATGGGCAACAGGTCTACCCACGGTCCCTGCGCCTGGAGGCCGAGGCCCGCCGGGGACAGCAGGTCTACCCTGGGCCCCGGCGCCTGGAGGCCGAGGCCGGCCAGGGCAACTTGTCTACCCACGGGCCTGGTGCCTGGCGGCCGAGGTCGGCCAGGGCAACTATTCTACCCACAGGCCCAGTGCCTGGAGGCCGAGACCGGCCAGTGCAATAGGTCTACCCATGGGCCAGTCGGCCGGAGGCCGAGACCGGTCAGGACAACAGGGCTACCCACAGGCAGGGTGCCTGGAGGCTGGGGCCGGCCAGGGACAACAGGTCTACCCAGAGCCCCGGTGCCTGGAGGCCGAGTCCGGCCGGGGACAACAGGTCTACGAAGGGTCCAGGCGCCTGGAGGCCGAATCCGGCCAGGACAACAGGTCTACCCACGGGCCCAGCGCCTGAAGGCCGAGGCCAGCCAGGGCAGCAGGTCTACCAACGGGCCGGGTTGCCGGAGGCCTAGGCCGGCCAGGGCAACAGGTCTACCCACGGGCCGGGCGTAGGTAAGCCAAGACGGGCCCGAGACGACAGGTCTACACACGGGCCGGGCAGGCGGAGGCCGAGGCCAGCCAGGGACAACAGGTCTACCCGGCGGCCCGGCGCCTAGCGGCCGAAGCTGGCCAGTGCAACAGGTCTACCCAGGGGCCTGGCGGCCAGAGGCTAAGGCCGGCTGGCACAGCAGGTCTACCCACGGGCTGGCCGGCCAGAGGCTAAGGCTGGCATGGGCAACAGGTCTCCCCACGGTCCCTGCGCCTGGAGGCCGAGGCCTGCAGGGGACAGCAGGTCTACCCTGGGCCCCAGCACCTGGAGGCCGAGACCGGCCAGGGCAACAGGTCTACCAATGGGCCGTTGGGCCGGAGGCTCAGGCCGGCCAAGGAGACAGGTCTACCCAGGGGCCGGGCGGAGGAAAGCCAAGACAGGTCCGAGACAACAGGTCTACCCACGGACCAGGCGGCCGGAGGCCAAGGCCGGCCAGGACAAAAGGTCTACCCATGGGCCGGGTGGAGGTAAGCGAAGACGGGGCCGAGAAAACAGGTCTACCTACGGGCCGGGCGGCCGGAGACCAAGGCCGCCTGGGGACAACAGGTCTACTCACAGTCCTGGCACCTGGAGCCCGAGTCCGGCCGAGGACAACAGCTCTACACACAGGCCCGGTGCCTGAAGGCAGAGTGCGGAAATGGCAAACGGTCTACCCAGCGACCGGTCGGCCGGAGGCTAAGGCCGGCCAGGACAACAGGTCTACCCACGGGCTGGGCGGCCGGGGGCTAAGGCTGGCCAGGACACCAGGTCTACCCACAAGCCGGGCGGAGGTAAGCCAAGACAGGTCCGAGACAACAGGTCTACAACGGGGTTAGGCGGCCAGAGGCTAAGGCTGGCCAGGACAACAGGTTTACCCATGAGGCCGGTCGGCCGGAGGCTAAGGACGGCCATGGCAACAGGTCTACCCAAGGGCCGAGCAGAGGTAAGCCAAGACGGGGCTGAGACAACAGGTCTACCCACAGGGCCTGGGGGCTGGAGGCTAAGGCCAGCCAGGACAACAGGTCTACCCACAGGCAGGGCGGAGGTAAGCCAAGACAAGGCGGAAACAACAGGTCTACCCAGGGACACGGCACCTGGAGACCACAGCATCCAGGGACACAGGTCTACCCAGGGGCCGGGCGGCCGGAGGCCAAGGCCAGCCAGGACAACAGGTGTACCCAGGGGCCCGGTGCCTGGAGGCCGAGGCCGGCCAGGGCCACAGGTCTACCCAAGATCCTAGTGCCTGAAGGCCGAGTCTGGCCAGGGAGGGAGGTCTACCCACAGGCCAGGCAGACGTAAGCCAAGACAAGGCCGAGACAACAGGTCTACCCATTGGCCGGGCGGCCGGAGGCCGAGGATGGCCAGGAAACCAGGTCTACCCAGGGGTCGGGCGCCTGGAGGATGAGGCCGGCCATTTCAACAGGTCTACCCAGGGGCTAGGCGGCCGGAGGCTAAGGCCGGCCAGGACAGCAGGTCTACCCAGGGGCCGGCCAGAGGTAAGCCAAGACAGGGCCGAGACAACAGGTCTCCCCAGGGCCCCGGCACCCGGAGGCCGAGGCCTACCAGGGACAACAGGTTTACTCACGAACCAGGAATGCTCCCAGCACCATCCTCCTCGCTCAGGAGCGATGCTCCACCGCTCCCGGTGCTCGTTGCCCTGGGGCATGTTCTGTCGGTGTCCTCCCTCCTCACCTTAGGGCAGTCCCCGCCGCTCTCCACCCTCCGCAGCCGATGGCGGCTCCCGGGCGCTCATGGTGCTCCGCCACCGCTCCCATCGCTGGGCCCGCACTGAGCCCTGTGCCCCGGCACATGCCTTTTATAGTCCAGGCAAGCCACGCCCTCTGGTCAACAGCCAATGGGAGCGCAGCGACATCATAGTGGGGATGGGCTGAGCATCATGGCCGCTTGTGATGTCACAATGAAGGAGTTGAGCAAGAATGAGAGAGCGATATGATTGGTCGATTTGAATGGCATTCCCGCGCTGATTGTTCCAGGCGCTGATTGCTTAGTTCGACGCTGAGGGTGGGGCACGGCAGCAAGTTGGCGTGGCTCATGTGCGGGGCTCCTAGCCCCAGTCTGGGGATCCCAGGCCCATCGCGAGTGGTCTCTGGATCTCCATGTCCTATTTCTGGTGGTCCTAAGCCCATGGGGAGGGGTCTCTGGTGGTCCCAGCCCCATTTCTGGGGAATTTAGGTTCATCGGGAAGGGGTGTGTGGGAGTCCCAGCCTCATTTCTGGAGTGCCCAGTCCATCGGTAGGCCTCTGGGGGTTCCAGCCTATTTCTGGGGTGGTCAGGTTTATGGGGAGGGATGTCTGGGGGTCCCAGCCCCATTTCTGGCGTGCCCAGTCCATATAGAGTGTGATTGCCCCGGGGGGCGCTCTGTAGGTGTCTGTGAGTTTGTCAACTCCCCATCGGGCAACTCCTAGACATGTAGACATGTTGCCCTTGCCGGCCTTAGCCTCCGGCCACCCGGCCCGTGGGTAGACCTTTTGCCCTGGCCGGTCTTAGCCTCCAGGCGCCCGGCCTCCGGGTAGACCTGTTTTCCTGAAAGGCCTCAGCCTCCAGGCGCCCAGTTCGTGGATAGACCTGTTGCCCTGGATGGCCTCGGACTCCAGACGCAAAGGTCCTGCGTAGACCTGTTATCTGGGCCCCGTCTTAGCTTACCTCCGCCCGGTCCCTTGGTAGACCTGTCTCCCTGTCTGGCCTCGGCTGCCAGGCGCCGGGGCCCAGGGTAGACCTGTTGTCCCCGTCCGGCCTCGGCCTCCGCCTGCCCGGCTTGTGGGTAGACCTGTCATCTCGGCCCCGTCTTGGCTTACCTATGACCGGCCCGTGGTCAGACATGTTGTCCTTGCCGGCCTTAGCCTCCGGCCACCCGGCCCGTGGGTAGACCTGTTGTCCTGGTCGGCCTTGTCCTCCGGCCGCCCAGCTCCGTTGGTAGACCTGTTGCCCTGGTCGGCCTCGGCCGCTAGGTGCCGGGCCGCCCGTGGGTAGACCTGTTGTCCCTGGCTGGCCTTGGCCTCCGCCTGCCCGGCTTGGTGGTAGACCTGTCGTCTCGGCCCCGTCTTGGCTTACCTACGACTGGCCCGCGGGTAGACCTGCTGCCCTGGCCGGCCTCGGCCTGCGGCCGACAGGCCCAATGGTAGACCTGTTGGCCTGGCCGGCCTCGGCCTCTGCCTGCCTGGCTTGTGGGTAGACCTGTTGTCCTGGCCGGCCCTAGCCTCCGGTTGCCCGGTCCCTGGGTAGACCTGTGGCCCTGGCCGGACTCGGCCTCCAGGCGCCCGGTCTCTGGGTAGACAGGTTGCCCTTGCTGGCCTTAGCCTCCGGCGGCCCAGCCCATGGGTAGACCTGGTGTCCTGGCCGGCCTAAGCCCCAGGGGCCGGGCGGCCGGAAGCTAAGGCCGGCCAGCACAGCAGGTCTACCCACAGGCCGGTCGGCCAGAGTCTAAGGCCGGCATGGGCAACAAGTCTCCCCACGGTCCCGGCGCCTGGAGGCCGAGGCCCGCCGGGGACAACAGGTCAACGAAGGGTCCAGGCGCCTGGAGGCCGAATCTGGCCAGGACAACAGGTCTACCCAGGGGCACAGCGCCTGAAGGCCGAGGCTGGCCAGGGCAACAGGTCTACCCACGGAACCGGGCAGCCGGAGGCTAAGGCCGTCCAGGACAACAGGTCGACCCACGAGCCAGGCGGAAGTAAGCGAAGACAGGGCCGAGAAAACAGGTCTACCCAGGGCCCCGGCACCTGGAGGCCGCAGTCTGCTAGGGACACAGGTCTACCCAGTGGGCCAGGCGGCCGGAAGCTAAGGCCAGCCAGCACAGCAGGTCTACCCACAGGCCGGTCGGCCAGAGGCTAAGGCTGGCATGGGCAACAGGTCTACCCACGGTCCCTGCGCCTGGAGGCCGAGGCCCGCCGGGGACAGCAGGTCTACCCTGGGCCCCGGCGCCTGGAGGCCGAGGCCGGCCAGGGCAACTTGTCTACCCACGGGCCCGGTGCCTGGCGGCCGAGGTCGGCCAGGGCAACTATTCTACCCACAGGCCCAGTGCCTGGAGGCCGAGACCGGCCAGTGCAATAGGTCTACCCATGGGCCAGTCGGCCGGAGGCCGAGACCGGTCAGGACAACAGGGCTACCCACAGGCAGGGTGCCTGGAGGCTGGGGCTGGCCAGGGACAGCAGGTCTACCCAGAGCCCCGGTGCCTGGAGGCCGAGTCCGGCCGGGGACAACAGGTCTACGAAGGGTCCAGGCGCCTGGAGGCCGAATCCGGCCAGGACAACAGGTCTACCCACGGGCCCAGCGCCTGAAGGCCGAGGCCAGCCAGGGCAGCAGGTCTACCAACGGGCCAGGTTGCCGGAGGCCTAGGCCGGCCAGGGCAACAGGTCTACCCACGGGCCGGGCGTAGGTAAGCCAAGACGGGCCCGAGACGACAGGTCTACACACGGGCCGGGCAGGCGGAGGCCGAGGCCAGCCAGGGACAACAGGTCTACCCAGCGGCCCGGCGCCTAGCGGCCGAAGCTGGCCAGTGCAACAGGTCTACCCAGGGGCCTGGCGGCCAGAGGCTAAGGCTGGCTGGCACAGCAGGTCTACCCACGGGCTGGCCGGCCAGAGGCTAAGGCTGGCATGGGCAACAGGTCTCCCCACGGTCCCTGCGCCTGGAGGCCGAGGCCTGCAGGGGACAGCAGGTCTACCCTGGGCCCCAGCACCTGGAGGCCGAGACCGGCCAGGGCAGCAGGTCTACCAATGGGCCGTTGGGCCGGAGGCTCAGGCCGGCCAAGGAGACAGGTCTACCCAGGGGCCGGGCGGAGGAAAGCCAAGACAGGTCCGAGACAACAGGTCTACCCACGGACCAGGTGGCCGGAGGCCAAGGCCGGCCAGGACAAAAGGTCTACCCATGGGCCGGGTGGAGGTAAGCGAAGACGGGGCCGAGAAAACAGGTCTACCTACGGGCCGGGCGGCCGGAGACCAAGGCCGCCTGGGGACAACAGGTCTACTCACAGTCCTGGCACCTGGAGCCCGAGTCCGGCCGAGGACAACAGCTCTACACACAGGCCCGGTGCCTGAAGGCAGAGTGCGGAAATGGCAAACGGTCTACCCAGCGACTGGTCGGCCGGAGGCTAAGGCCGGCCAGGACAACAGGTCTACCCACGGGCTGGGCGGCCGGGGGCTAAGGCCGGCCAGGACACCAGGTCTACCCACAAGCCGGGCGGAGGTAAGCCAAGACAGGTCCGAGACAACAGGTCTACAACGGGGTTAGGCGGCCAGAGGCTAAGGCCGGCCAGGACAACAGGTTTACCCATGAGGCCGGTCGGCCGGAGGCTAAGGACGGCCATGGCAACAGGTCTACCCAAGGGCCGAGCAGAGGTAAGCCAAGACGGGGCTGAGACAACAGGTCTACCCACAGGGCCTGGCGACTGGAGGCTAAGGCCAGCCAGGACAACAGGTCTACCCACAGGCAGGGCGGAGGTAAGCCAAGACAAGGCCGAAACAACAGGTCTACCCAGGGACACGGCACCTGGAGACCACAGCATCCAGGGACACAGGTCTACCCAGGGGCCGGGCGGCCGGAGGCTAAGGCCAGCCAGGACAACAGGTCTACCCACGGAGCCGGGCGGAGGTAAGCCAAGACGGGGCCGAGACAATAGGTCTACCCACGGGCCGGGCGGCCAGAGGATGAGGCCAGTCAGGACAACAGGTCTACCCTGGTGCCCCCTGCCTGGAGGCTGAGGCCGGCCAGGGACAACAGGTCTACCCAGGGCCCCGGCGCCTGGAGGCTAAGGCCGGCCAGTGCAACAGGTCTACCCACGGGCCTGGCGGCCAGGGGCTCAGGCTGGCCAGGACAACAGGTCTACCCACAGGCCGGGCGGCCAGGGGCTAAGGCCGGCCAGGACAACAGATCTACCCATGGGCCGGGCAGAGGTAAGCCAAAACAGGGCCGAGAAAACAGGTCTACCCATGGGCCAGGCGGCCGAAGGCCGAGGCCGGCCAAGGTAACAGGTCTACCCAGGGGCCGGGCGCCTGGAGGCGGAGGCCGGCCAGTGACAACAGGTCTTCCCACGGTCCCGGCGCCTAGAGCGCGAGTCCAGCCAGGGCTACATGTGTACCCACGGTCCCGGTGCCTGGAGCCTGAGTCCGGCCAGGGAAACAGGTCTACCCACGGGCCCAGCGCCTGGCGGCCGAGGCCGGCCAGGGCAACAGGTCTACCCAGGGGCCGATCGGCCGGAGGCTAAGGCCAGCCAGGGCAACAGGTCTACCCACAGGCCTGGGGCCTGAAGGCCAAGGCCGTCCAGGGCAACAGGTCTACTCAGGGGACAGGCGGCTGGAGGCTAAGGCCGGCCAGGACAGCAGGTCTACCCAGGGGCCGGCCAGAGGTAAGCCAAGACAGGGCCGAGACAACAGGTCTCCCCAGGGCCCCGGCACCCGGAGGCCGAGGCCTACCAGGGACAACAGGTTTACTCACGAACCAGGAATGCTCCCAGCACCATCCTCCTCGCTCAGGAGCGATGCTCCACCGCTCCCGGTGCTCGTTGCCCTGGGGCATGTTCTGTCGGTGTCCTCCCTCCTCACCTTAGGGCAGTCCCCGCCGCTGGCCACCCTCCGCAGCCGATGGCGGCTCCCGGGCGCTCATGGTGCTCCGCCACCGCTCCCATCGCTGGGCCCGCACTGAGCCCTGTGCCCCGGCACATGCCTTTTATAGTCCAGGCAAGCCACGCCCTCTGGTCAACAGCCAATGGGAGCGCAGCGACATCATAGTGGGGATGGGCTGAGCATCATGGCCGCTTGTGATGTCACAATGAAGGAGTTGAGCAAGAATGAGAGAGCGATATGATTGGTCGATTTGAATGGCATTCCCGCGCTGATTGTTCCAGGCGCTGATTGCTTAGTTCGACGCTGAGGGTGGGGCACGGCAGCAAGTTGGCGTGGCTCATGTGCGGGGCTCCTAGCCCCAGTCTGGGGATCCCAGGCCCATCGCGAGTGGTCTCTGGATCTCCATGTCCTATTTCTGGTGGTCCTAAGCCCATGGGGAGGGGTCTCTGGTGGTCCCAGCCCCATTTCTGGGGAATTTAGGTTCATCGGGAAGGGGTGTGTGGGAGTCCCAGCCTCATTTCTGGAGTGCCCAGTCCATCGGTAGGCCTCTGGGGGTTCCAGCCTATTTCTGGGGTGGTCAGGTTTATGGGGAGGGATGTCTGGGGGTCCCAGCCCCATTTCTGGCGTGCCCAGTCCATATAGAGTGTGATTGCCCCGGGGGGCGCTCTGTAGGTGTCTGTGAGTTTGTCAACTCCCCATCGGGCAACTCCTAGACATGTAGACATGTTGCCCTTGCCGGCCTTAGCCTCCGGCCACCCGGCCCGTGGGTAGACCTTTTGCCCTGGCCGGTCTTAGCCTCCAGGCGCCCGGCCTCCGGGTAGACCTGTTTTCCTGAAAGGCCTCAGCCTCCAGGCGCCCAGTTCGTGGATAGACCTGTTGCCCTGGATGGCCTCGGACTCCAGACGCAAAGGTCCTGCGTAGACCTGTTATCTGGGCCCTGTCTTAGCTTACCTCCGCCTGGTCCCTTGGTAGACCTGTCTCCCTGTCTGGCCTCGGCTGCCAGGCGCCGGGGCCCAGGGTAGACCTGTTGTCCCCGTCCGGCCTCGGCCTCCGCCTGCCCGGCTTGTGGGTAGACCTGTCATCTCGGCCCCGTCTTGGCTTACCTATGACCGGCCCGTGGTCAGACATGTTGTCCTTGCCGGCCTTAGCCTCCGGCCACCCGGCCCGTGGGTAGACCTGTTGTCCTGGTCGGCCTTGTCCTCCGGCCGCCCAGCTCCGTTGGTAGACCTGTTGCCCTGGTCGGCTTCGGCCGCTAGGCGCCGGGCCGCCCGTGGGTAGACCTGTTGTCCCTGGCTGGCCTTGGCCTCCGCCTGCCCGGCTTGGTGGTAGACCTGTCGTCTCGGCCCCGTCTTGGCTTACCTACGACTGGCCCACGGGTAGACCTGCTGCCCTGGCCGGCCTCGGCCTGCGGCCGACAGGCCCAATGGTAGACCTGTTGGCCTGGCCGGCCTCGGCCTCTGCCTGCCTGGCTTGTGGGTAGACCTGTTGTCCTGGCCGGCCCTAGCCTCCGGTTGCCCGGTCCCTGGGTAGACCTGTGGCCCTGGCCGGACTCGGCCTCCAGGCACCCGGTCTCTGGGTAGACAGGTTGCCCTTGCTGGCCTTAGCCTCCGGCGGCCCAGCCCATGGGTAGACCTGGTGTCCTGGCCGGCCTAAGCCCCAGGGGCCGGGCGGCCGGAAGCTAAGGCCGGCCAGCACAGCAGGTCTACCCACAGGCCGGTCGGCCAGAGTCTAAGGCCGGCATGGGCAACAAGTCTCCCCACGGTCCCGGCGCCTTGCGGCCGAGGCCCGCTGGGGACAACAGGTCAACGAAGGGTCCAGGCGCCTGGAGGCCGAATCCGGCCAGGACAACAGGTCTACCCAGGGGCACAGCGCCTGAAGGCCGAGGCTGGCCAGGGCAACAGGTCTACCCACGGAACCGGGCAGCCGGAGGCTAAGGCCGTCCAGGACAACAGGTCGACCCACGAGCCAGGCGGAAGTAAGCGAAGACAGGGCCGAGAAAACAGGTCTACCCAGGGCCCCGGCACCTGGAGGCCGCAGTCTGCCAGGGACACAGGTCTACCCAGTGGGCCAGGCGGCCGGAAGCTAAGGCCGGCCAGCACCGCAGGTCTACTCACAGGCCGGTCGGCCAGAGGCTAAGGCTGGCATGGGCAACAGGTCTACCCACAGTCCCTGCGCCTGGAGGCCGAGGCCCGCCGGGGACAGCAGGTCTACCCTGGGCCCCGGCGCCTGGAGGCCGAGGCCGGCCAGGGCAACCCTTCTACCCACGGGCCCGGTGCCTGGCGGCCGAGGTCGGCCAGGGCAACTATTCTACCCACAGGCCCAGTGCCTGGAGGCCGAGACCGGCCAGTGCAATAGGTCTACCCATGGGCCAGTCGGCCGGAGGCCGAGACCGGTCAGGACAACAGGGCTACCCACAGGCAGGGTGCCTGGAGGCTGGGGCCGGCCAGGGACAACAGGTCTACCCAGAGCCCCGGTGCCTGGAGGCCGAGTCCGGCCGGGGACAACAGGTCTACGAAGGGTCCAGGCGCCTGGAGGCCGAATCCGGCCAGGACAACAGGTCTACCCAGGGGCACAGCGCCTGAAGGCCGAGGCTGGCCAGGGCAACAGGTCTACCCACGGAACCGGGCAGCCGGAGGCTAAGGCCGTCCAGGACAACAGGTCGACCCACGAGCCAGGCGGAAGTAAGCGAAGACAGGGCCGAGAAAACAGGTCTACCCAGGGCCCCGGCACCTGGAGGCCGCAGTCTGCCAGGGACACAGGTCTACCCAGTGGGCCAGGCGGCCGGAAGCTAAGGCCGGCCAGCACAGCAGGTCTACCCACAGGCCGGTCGGCCAGAGGCTAAGGCTGGCATGGGCAACAGGTCTACCCACGGTCCCTGCGCCTGGAGGCCGAGGCCCACCGGGGACAGCAGGTCTACCCTGGGCCCCGGCGCCTGGAGGCCGAGGCCGGCCAGGGCAACTTGTCTACCCACGGGCCCGGTGCCTGGCGGCCGAGGTCGGCCAGGGCAACTATTCTACCCACAGGCCCAGTGCCTGGAGGCCGAGACCGGCCAGTGCAATAGGTCTACCCATGGGCCAGTCGGCCGGAGGCCGAGACCGGTCAGGACAACAGGGCTACCCACAGGCAGGGTGCCTGGAGGCTGGGGCCGGCCAGGGACAACAGGTCTACCCAGAGCCCCGGTGCCTGGAGGCCGAGTCCGGCCGGGGACAACAGGTCTACGAAGGGTCCAGGCGCCTGGAGGCCGAATCCGGCCAGGACAACAGGTCTACCCACGGGCCCAGCGCCTGAAGGCCGAGGCCAGCCAGGGCAGCAGGTCTACCAACGGGCCGGGTTGCCGGAGGCCTAGGCCGGCCAGGGCAACAGGTCTACCCACGGAACCGGGCAGCCGGAGGCTAAGGCCGTCCAGGACAACAGGTCGACCCACGAGCCAGGCGGAAGTAAGCGAAGACAGGGCCGAGAAAACAGGTCTACCCAGGGCCCCGGCACCTGGAGGCCGCAGTCTGCTAGGGACACAGGTCTACCCAGTGGGCCAGGCGGCCGGAAGCTAAGGCCAGCCAGCACAGCAGGTCTACCCACAGGCCGGTCGGCCAGAGGCTAAGGCTGGCATGGGCAACAGGTCTACCCACGGTCCCTGCGCCTGGAGGCCGAGGCCCGCCGGGGACAGCAGGTCTACCCTGGGCCCCGGCGCCTGGAGGCCGAGGCCGGCCAGGGCAACTTGTCTACCCACGGGCCCGGTGCCTGGCGGCCGAGGTCGGCCAGGGCAACTATTCTACCCACAGGCCCAGTGCCTGGAGGCCGAGACCGGCCAGTGCAATAGGTCTACCCATGGGCCAGTCGGCCGGAGGCCGAGACCGGTCAGGACAACAGGGCTACCCACAGGCAGGGTGCCTGGAGGCTGGGGCTGGCCAGGGACAGCAGGTCTACCCAGAGCCCCGGTGCCTGGAGGCCGAGTCCGGCCGGGGACAACAGGTCTACGAAGGGACCAGGCGCCTGGAGGCCGAATCCGGCCAGGACAACAGGTCTACCCACGGGCCCAGCGCCTGAAGGCCGAGGCCAGCCAGGGCAGCAGGTCTACCAACGGGCCAGGTTGCCGGAGGCCTAGGCCGGCCAGGGCAACAGGTCTACCCACGGGCCGGGCGTAGGTAAGCCAAGACGGGCCCGAGACGACAGGTCTACACACGGGCCGGGCAGGCGGAGGCCGAGGCCAGCCAGGGACAACAGGTCTACCCAGCGGCCCGGCGCCTAGCGGCCGAAGCTGGCCAGTGCAACAGGTCTACCCAGGGGCCTGGCGGCCAGAGGCTAAGGCTGGCTGGCACAGCAGGTCTACCCACGGGCTGGCCGGCCAGAGGCTAAGGCTGGCATGGGCAACAGGTCTCCCCACGGTCCCTGCGCCTGGAGGCCGAGGCCTGCAGGGGACAGCAGGTCTACCCTGGGCCCCAGCACCTGGAGGCCGAGACCGGCCAGGGCAGCAGGTCTACCAATGGGCCGTTGGGCCGGAGGCTCAGGCCGGCCAAGGAGACAGGTCTACCCAGGGGCCGGGCGGAGGAAAGCCAAGACAGGTCCGAGACAACAGGTCTACCCACGGACCAGGTGGCCGGAGGCCAAGGCCGGCCAGGACAAAAGGTCTACCCATGGGCCGGGTGGAGGTAAGCGAAGACGGGGCCGAGAAAACAGGTCTACCTACGGGCCGGGCGGCCGGAGACCAAGGCCGCCTGGGGACAACAGGTCTACTCACAGTCCTGGCACCTGGAGCCCGAGTCCGGCCGAGGACAACAGCTCTACACACAGGCCCGGTGCCTGAAGGCAGAGTGCGGAAATGGCAAACGGTCTACCCAGCGACTGGTCGGCCGGAGGCTAAGGCCGGCCAGGACACCAGGTCTACCCACAAGCCGGGCGGAGGTAAGCCAAGACAGGTCCGAGACAACAGGTCTACAACGGGGTTAGGCGGCCAGAGGCTAAGGCCGGCCAGGACAACAGGTTTACCCATGAGGCCGGTCGGCCGGAGGCTAAGGACGGCCATGGCAACAGGTCTACCCAAGGGCCGAGCAGAGGTAAGCCAAGACGGGGCTGAGACAACAGGTCTACCCACAGGGCCTGGCGACTGGAGGCTAAGGCCAGCCAGGACAACAGGTCTACCCACAGGCAGGGCGGAGGTAAGCCAAGACAAGGCCGAAACAACAGGTCTACCCAGGGACACGGCACCTGGAGACCACAGCATCCAGGGACACAGGTCTACCCAGGGGCCGGGCGGCCGGAGGCTAAGGCCAGCCAGGACAACAGGTCTACCCACGGAGCCGGGCGGAGGTAAGCCAAGACGGGGCCGAGACAATAGGTCTACCCACGGGCCGGGCGGCCAGAGGATGAGGCCAGTCAGGACAACAGGTCTACCCTGGTGCCCCCTGCCTGGAGGCTGAGGCCGGCCAGGGACAACAGGTCTACCCAGGGCCCCGGCGCCTGGAGGCTAAGGCCGGCCAGTGCAACAGGTCTACCCACGGGCCTGGCGGCCAGGGGCTCAGGCTGGCCAGGACAACAGGTCTACCCACGGGCCGGGCGGCCAGGGGCTAAGGCCGGCCAGGACAACAGATCTACCCATGGGCCGGGCAGAGGTAAGCCAAAACAGGGCCGAGAAAACAGGTCTACCCATGGGCCAGGCGGCCGAAGGCCGAGGCCGGCCAAGGTAACAGGTCTACCCAGGGGCCGGGCGCCTGGAGGCGGAGGCCGGCCAGTGACAACAGGTCTTCCCACGGTCCCGGCGCCTAGAGCGCGAGTCCAGCCAGGGCTACATGTGTACCCACGGTCCCGGTGCCTGGAGCCTGAGTCCGGCCAGGGAAACAGGTCTACCCACGGGCCCAGCGCCTGGCGGCCGAGGCCGGCCAGGGCAACAGGTCTACCCAGGGGCCGATCGGCCGGAGGCTAAGGCCAGCCAGGGCAACAGGTCTACCCACAGGCCTGGGGCCTGAAGGCCAAGGCCGTCCAGGGCAACAGGTCTACTCAGGGGACAGGCGGCTGGAGGCTAAGGCCGGCCAGGACAGCAGGTCGACCCACGAGCCGGGCAGAGGTAAGCCAAGACGGGGCCGAGACAACAGGTCTACCCATGGGCCGGGCGGCCAGAGGCCAAGGCCAGCCAGGACAACAGGTGTACCCAGGGGCCCGGTGCCTGGAGGCCGAGGCCGGCCAGGGCCACAGGTCTACCCAAGATCCTAGTGCCTGAAGGCCGAGTCTGGCCAGGGAGGGAGGTCTACCCACAGGCCAGGCAGACGTAAGCCAAGACAAGGCCGAGACAACAGGTCTACCCATTGGCCGGGCGGCCGGAGGCCGAGGATGGCCAGGAAACCAGGTCTACCCAGGGGTCGGGCGCCTGGAGGATGAGGCCGGCCAGGACAGCAGGTCTACCCAGGGGCTAGGCGGCCGGAGGCTAAGGCCGGCCAGGACAGCAGGTCTACCCAGGGGCCGGCCAGAGGTAAGCCAAGACAGGGCCGAGACAACAGGTCTCCCCAGGGCCCCGGCACCCGGAGGCCGAGGCCTACCAGGGACAACAGGTTTACTCACGAACCAGGAATGCTCCCAGCACCATCCTCCTCGCTCAGGAGCGATGCTCCACCGCTCCCGGTGCTCGTTGCCCTGGGGCATGTTCTGTCGGTGTCCTCCCTCCTCACCTTAGGGCAGTCCCCGCCGCTGGCCACCCTCCGCAGCCGATGGCGGCTCCCGGGCGCTCATGGTGCTCCGCCACCGCTCCCATCGCTGGGCCCGCACTGAGCCCTGTGCCCCGGCACATGCCTTTTATAGTCCAGGCAAGCCACGCCCTCTGGTCAACAGCCAATGGGAGCGCAGCGACATCATAGTGGGGATGGGCTGAGCATCATGGCCGCTTGTGATGTCACAATGAAGGAGTTGAGCAAGAATGAGAGAGCGATATGATTGGTCGATTTGAATGGCATTCCCGCGCTGATTGTTCCAGGCGCTGATTGCTTAGTTCGACGCTGAGGGTGGGGCACGGCAGCAAGTTGGCGTGGCTCATGTGCGGGGCTCCTAGCCCCAGTCTGGGGATCCCAGGCCCATCGCGAGTGGTCTCTGGATCTCCATGTCCTATTTCTGGTGGTCCTAAGCCCATGGGGAGGGGTCTCTGGTGGTCCCAGCCCCATTTCTGGGGAATTTAGGTTCATCGGGAAGGGGTGTGTGGGAGTCCCAGCCTCATTTCTGGAGTGCCCAGTCCATCGGTAGGCCTCTGGGGGTTCCAGCCTATTTCTGGGGTGGTCAGGTTTATGGGGAGGGATGTCTGGGGGTCCCAGCCCCATTTCTGGCGTGCCCAGTCCATATAGAGTGTGATTGCCCCGGGGGGCGCTCTGTAGGTGTCTGTGAGTTTGTCAACTCCCCATCGGGCAACTCCTAGACATGTAGACATGTTGCCCTTGCCGGCCTTAGCCTCCGGCCACCCGGCCTCCGGGTAGACCTTTTGCCCTGGCCGGTCTTAGCCTCCAGGCGCCCGGCCTCCGGGTAGACCTGTTTTCCTGAAAGGCCTCAGCCTCCAGGCGCCCAGTTCGTGGATAGACCTGTTGCCCTGGATGGCCTCGGACTCCAGACGCAAAGGTCCTGCGTAGACCTGTTATCTGGGCCCCGTCTTAGCTTACCTCCGCCCGGTCCCTTGGTAGACCTGTCTCCCTGTCTGGCCTCGGCTGCCAGGCGCCAGGGCCCAGGGTAGACCTGTTGTCCCCGTCCGGCCTCGGCCTCCGCCTGCCCGGCTTGTGGGTAGACCTGTTATCTCGGCCCCGTCTTGGCTTACCTATGACCGGCCCGTGGTCAGACATGTTGTCCTTGCCGGCCTTAGCCTCCGGCCACCCGGCCCGTGGGTAGACCTGTTGTCCTGGTCGGCCTTGTCCTCCGGCCGCCCAGCTCCGTTGGTAGACCTGTTGCCCTGGTTGGCCTTGGCCGCTAGGCGCCGGGCCGCTGGGTAGACCTGTTGTCCCTGGCTGGCCTTGGCCTCCGCCTGCCCGGCTTGGTGGTAGACCTGTCGTCTCGGCCCCGTCTTGGCTTACCTACGACTGGCCCGCGGGTAGACCTGCTGCCCTGGCCGGCCTCGGCCTGCGGCCGACAGGCCCAATGGTAGACCTGTTGGCCTGGCCGGCCTCGGCCTCTGCCTGCCTGGCTTGTGGGTAGACCTGTTGTCCTGGCCGGCCCTAGCCTCCGGTTGCCCGGTCCCTGGGTAGACCTGTGGCCCTGGCCGGACTCGGCCTCCAGGCGCCCGGTCTCTGGGTAGACAGGTTGCCCTTGCTGGCCTTAGCCTCCGGCGGCCCAGCCCATGGGTAGACCTGGTGTCCTGGCTGGCCTAAGCCCCAGGGGCCGGGCGGCCGGAAGCTAAGGCCGGCCAGCACAGCAGGTCTACCCACAGGCCGGTCGGCCAGAGTCTAAGGCCGGCATGGGCAACAAGTCTCCCCACGGTCCCGGCGCCTGGAGGCCGAGGCCCGCTGGGGACAACAGGTCAACGAAGGGTCCAGGCGCCTGGAGGCCGAATCCAGCCAGGACAACAGGTCTACCCAGGGGCACAGCGCCTGAAGGCCGAGGCTGGCCAGGGCAACAGGTCTACCCACGGAACCGGGCAGCCGGAGGCTAAGGCCGTCCAGGACAACAGGTCGACCCACGAGCCAGGCGGAAGTAAGCGAAGACAGGGCCGAGAAAACAGGTCTACCCAGGGCCCCGGCACCTGGAGGCCGCAGTCTGCCAGGGACACAGGTCTACCCAGTGGGCCAGGCGGCCGGAAGCTAAGGCCGGCCAGCACAGCAGGTCTACCCACAGGCCGGTCGGCCAGAGGCTAAGGCTGGCATGGGCAACAGGTCTACCCACGGTCCCTGCGCCTGGAGGCCGAGGCCCGCCGGGGACAGCAGGTCTACCCTGGGCCCCGGCGCCTGGAGGCCGAGGCCGGCCAGGGCAACTTGTCTACCCACGGGCCTGGTGCCTGGCGGCCGAGGTCGGCCAGGGCAACTATTCTACCCACAGGCCCAGTGCCTGGAGGCCGAGACCGGCCAGTGCAATAGGTCTACCCATGGGCCAGTCGGCCGGAGGCCGAGACCGGTCAGGACAACAGGGCTACCCACAGGCAGGGTGCCTGGAGGCTGGGGCCGGCCAGGGACAACAGGTCTACCCAGAGCCCCGGTGCCTGGAGGCCGAGTCCGGCCGGGGACAACAGGTCTACGAAGGGTCCAGGCGCCTGGAGGCCGAATCCGGCCAGGACAACAGGTCTACCCACGGGCCCAGCGCCTGAAGGCCGAGGCCAGCCAGGGCAGCAGGTCTACCAACGGGCCGGGTTGCCGGAGGCCTAGGCCGGCCAGGGCAACAGGTCTACCCACGGGCCGGGCGTAGGTAAGCCAAGACGGGCCCGAGACGACAGGTCTACACACGGGCCGGGCAGGCGGAGGCCGAGGCCAGCCAGGGACAACAGGTCTACCCGGCGGCCCGGCGCCTAGCGGCCGAAGCTGGCCAGTGCAACAGGTCTACCCAGGGGCCTGGCGGCCAGAGGCTAAGGCCGGCTGGCACAGCAGGTCTACCCACGGGCTGGCCGGCCAGAGGCTAAGGCTGGCATGGGCAACAGGTCTCCCCACGGTCCCTGCGCCTGGAGGCCGAGGCCTGCAGGGGACAGCAGGTCTACCCTGGGCCCCAGCACCTGGAGGCCGAGACCGGCCAGGGCAACAGGTCTACCAATGGGCCGTTGGGCCGGAGGCTCAGGCCGGCCAAGGAGACAGGTCTACCCAGGGGCCGGGCGGAGGAAAGCCAAGACAGGTCCGAGACAACAGGTCTACCCACGGACCAGGCGGCCGGAGGCCAAGGCCGGCCAGGACAAAAGGTCTACCCATGGGCCGGGTGGAGGTAAGCGAAGACGGGGCCGAGAAAACAGGTCTACCTACGGGCCGGGCGGCCGGAGACCAAGGCCGCCTGGGGACAACAGGTCTACTCACAGTCCTGGCACCTGGAGCCCGAGTCCGGCCGAGGACAACAGCTCTACACACAGGCCCGGTGCCTGAAGGCAGAGTGCGGAAATGGCAAACGGTCTACCCAGCGACCGGTCGGCCGGAGGCTAAGGCCGGCCAGGACAACAGGTCTACCCACGGGCTGGGCGGCCGGGGGCTAAGGCTGGCCAGGACACCAGGTCTACCCACAAGCCGGGCGGAGGTAAGCCAAGACAGGTCCGAGACAACAGGTCTACAACGGGGTTAGGCGGCCAGAGGCTAAGGCTGGCCAGGACAACAGGTTTACCCATGAGGCCGGTCGGCCGGAGGCTAAGGACGGCCATGGCAACAGGTCTACCCAAGGGCCGAGCAGAGGTAAGCCAAGACGGGGCTGAGACAACAGGTCTACCCACAGGGCCTGGGGGCTGGAGGCTAAGGCCAGCCAGGACAACAGGTCTACCCACAGGCAGGGCGGAGGTAAGCCAAGACAAGGCGGAAACAACAGGTCTACCCAGGGACACGGCACCTGGAGACCACAGCATCCAGGGACACAGGTCTACCCAGGGGCCGGGCGGCCGGAGGCCAAGGCCAGCCAGGACAACAGGTGTACCCAGGGGCCCGGTGCCTGGAGGCCGAGGCCGGCCAGGGCCACAGGTCTACCCAAGATCCTAGTGCCTGAAGGCCGAGTCTGGCCAGGGAGGGAGGTCTACCCACAGGCCAGGCAGACGTAAGCCAAGACAAGGCCGAGACAACAGGTCTACCCATTGGCCGGGCGGCCGGAGGCCGAGGATGGCCAGGAAACCAGGTCTACCCAGGGGTCGGGCGCCTGGAGGATGAGGCCGGCCATTTCAACAGGTCTACCCAGGGGCTAGGCGGCCGGAGGCTAAGGCCGGCCAGGACAGCAGGTCTACCCAGGGGCCGGCCAGAGGTAAGCCAAGACAGGGCCGAGACAACAGGTCTCCCCAGGGCCCCGGCACCCGGAGGCCGAGGCCTACCAGGGACAACAGGTTTACTCACGAACCAGGAATGCTCCCAGCACCATCCTCCTCGCTCAGGAGCGATGCTCCACCGCTCCCGGTGCTCGTTGCCCTGGGGCATGTTCTGTCGGTGTCCTCCCTCCTCACCTTAGGGCAGTCCCCGCCGCTCTCCACCCTCCGCAGCCGATGGCGGCTCCCGGGCGCTCATGGTGCTCCGCCACCGCTCCCATCGCTGGGCCCGCACTGAGCCCTGTGCCCCGGCACATGCCTTTTATAGTCCAGGCAAGCCACGCCCTCTGGTCAACAGCCAATGGGAGCGCAGCGACATCATAGTGGGGATGGGCTGAGCATCATGGCCGCTTGTGATGTCACAATGAAGGAGTTGAGCAAGAATGAGAGAGCGATATGATTGGTCGATTTGAATGGCATTCCCGCGCTGATTGTTCCAGGCGCTGATTGCTTAGTTCGACGCTGAGGGTGGGGCACGGCAGCAAGTTGGCGTGGCTCATGTGCGGGGCTCCTAGCCCCAGTCTGGGGATCCCAGGCCCATCGCGAGTGGTCTCTGGATCTCCATGTCCTATTTCTGGTGGTCCTAAGCCCATGGGGAGGGGTCTCTGGTGGTCCCAGCCCCATTTCTGGGGAATTTAGGTTCATCGGGAAGGGGTGTGTGGGAGTCCCAGCCTCATTTCTGGAGTGCCCAGTCCATCGGTAGGCCTCTGGGGGTTCCAGCCTATTTCTGGGGTGGTCAGGTTTATGGGGAGGGATGTCTGGGGGTCCCAGCCCCATTTCTGGCGTGCCCAGTCCATATAGAGTGTGATTGCCCCGGGGGGCGCTCTGTAGGTGTCTGTGAGTTTGTCAACTCCCCATCGGGCAACTCCTAGACATGTAGACATGTTGCCCTTGCCGGCCTTAGCCTCCGGCCACCCGGCCCGTGGGTAGACCTTTTGCCCTGGCCGGTCTTAGCCTCCAGGCGCCCGGCCTCCGGGTAGACCTGTTTTCCTGAAAGGCCTCAGCCTCCAGGCGCCCAGTTCGTGGATAGACCTGTTGCCCTGGATGGCCTCGGACTCCAGACGCAAAGGTCCTGCGTAGACCTGTTATCTGGGCCCCGTCTTAGCTTACCTCCGCCCGGTCCCTTGGTAGACCTGTCTCCCTGTCTGGCCTCGGCTGCCAGGCGCCGGGGCCCAGGGTAGACCTGTTGTCCCCGTCCGGCCTCGGCCTCCGCCTGCCCGGCTTGTGGGTAGACCTGTCATCTCGGCCCCGTCTTGGCTTACCTATGACCGGCCCGTGGTCAGACATGTTGTCCTTGCCGGCCTTAGCCTCCGGCCACCCGGCCCGTGGGTAGACCTGTTGTCCTGGTCGGCCTTGTCCTCCGGCCGCCCAGCTCCGTTGGTAGACCTGTTGCCCTGGTCGGCCTCGGCCGCTAGGTGCCGGGCCGCCCGTGGGTAGACCTGTTGTCCCTGGCTGGCCTTGGCCTCCGCCTGCCCGGCTTGGTGGTAGACCTGTCGTCTCGGCCCCGTCTTGGCTTACCTACGACTGGCCCGCGGGTAGACCTGCTGCCCTGGCCGGCCTCGGCCTGCGGCCGACAGGCCCAATGGTAGACCTGTTGGCCTGGCCGGCCTCGGCCTCTGCCTGCCTGGCTTGTGGGTAGACCTGTTGTCCTGGCCGGCCCTAGCCTCCGGTTGCCCGGTCCCTGGGTAGACCTGTGGCCCTGGCCGGACTCGGCCTCCAGGCGCCCGGTCTCTGGGTAGACAGGTTGCCCTTGCTGGCCTTAGCCTCCGGCGGCCCAGCCCATGGGTAGACCTGGTGTCCTGGCCGGCCTAAGCCCCAGGGGCCGGGCGGCCGGAAGCTAAGGCCGGCCAGCACAGCAGGTCTACCCACAGGCCGGTCGGCCAGAGTCTAAGGCCGGCATGGGCAACAAGTCTCCCCACGGTCCCGGCGCCTGGAGGCCGAGGCCCGCCGGGGACAACAGGTCAACGAAGGGTCCAGGCGCCTGGAGGCCGAATCTGGCCAGGACAACAGGTCTACCCAGGGGCACAGCGCCTGAAGGCCGAGGCTGGCCAGGGCAACAGGTCTACCCACGGAACCGGGCAGCCGGAGGCTAAGGCCGTCCAGGACAACAGGTCGACCCACGAGCCAGGCGGAAGTAAGCGAAGACAGGGCCGAGAAAACAGGTCTACCCAGGGCCCCGGCACCTGGAGGCCGCAGTCTGCTAGGGACACAGGTCTACCCAGTGGGCCAGGCGGCCGGAAGCTAAGGCCAGCCAGCACAGCAGGTCTACCCACAGGCCGGTCGGCCAGAGGCTAAGGCTGGCATGGGCAACAGGTCTACCCACGGTCCCTGCGCCTGGAGGCCGAGGCCCGCCGGGGACAGCAGGTCTACCCTGGGCCCCGGCGCCTGGAGGCCGAGGCCGGCCAGGGCAACTTGTCTACCCACGGGCCCGGTGCCTGGCGGCCGAGGTCGGCCAGGGCAACTATTCTACCCACAGGCCCAGTGCCTGGAGGCCGAGACCGGCCAGTGCAATAGGTCTACCCATGGGCCAGTCGGCCGGAGGCCGAGACCGGTCAGGACAACAGGGCTACCCACAGGCAGGGTGCCTGGAGGCTGGGGCTGGCCAGGGACAGCAGGTCTACCCAGAGCCCCGGTGCCTGGAGGCCGAGTCCGGCCGGGGACAACAGGTCTACGAAGGGTCCAGGCGCCTGGAGGCCGAATCCGGCCAGGACAACAGGTCTACCCACGGGCCCAGCGCCTGAAGGCCGAGGCCAGCCAGGGCAGCAGGTCTACCAACGGGCCAGGTTGCCGGAGGCCTAGGCCGGCCAGGGCAACAGGTCTACCCACGGGCCGGGCGTAGGTAAGCCAAGACGGGCCCGAGACGACAGGTCTACACACGGGCCGGGCAGGCGGAGGCCGAGGCCAGCCAGGGACAACAGGTCTACCCAGCGGCCCGGCGCCTAGCGGCCGAAGCTGGCCAGTGCAACAGGTCTACCCAGGGGCCTGGCGGCCAGAGGCTAAGGCTGGCTGGCACAGCAGGTCTACCCACGGGCTGGCCGGCCAGAGGCTAAGGCTGGCATGGGCAACAGGTCTCCCCACGGTCCCTGCGCCTGGAGGCCGAGGCCTGCAGGGGACAGCAGGTCTACCCTGGGCCCCAGCACCTGGAGGCCGAGACCGGCCAGGGCAGCAGGTCTACCAATGGGCCGTTGGGCCGGAGGCTCAGGCCGGCCAAGGAGACAGGTCTACCCAGGGGCCGGGCGGAGGAAAGCCAAGACAGGTCCGAGACAACAGGTCTACCCACGGACCAGGTGGCCGGAGGCCAAGGCCGGCCAGGACAAAAGGTCTACCCATGGGCCGGGTGGAGGTAAGCGAAGACGGGGCCGAGAAAACAGGTCTACCTACGGGCCGGGCGGCCGGAGACCAAGGCCGCCTGGGGACAACAGGTCTACTCACAGTCCTGGCACCTGGAGCCCGAGTCCGGCCGAGGACAACAGCTCTACACACAGGCCCGGTGCCTGAAGGCAGAGTGCGGAAATGGCAAACGGTCTACCCAGCGACTGGTCGGCCGGAGGCTAAGGCCGGCCAGGACAACAGGTCTACCCACGGGCTGGGCGGCCGGGGGCTAAGGCCGGCCAGGACACCAGGTCTACCCACAAGCCGGGCGGAGGTAAGCCAAGACAGGTCCGAGACAACAGGTCTACAACGGGGTTAGGCGGCCAGAGGCTAAGGCCGGCCAGGACAACAGGTTTACCCATGAGGCCGGTCGGCCGGAGGCTAAGGACGGCCATGGCAACAGGTCTACCCAAGGGCCGAGCAGAGGTAAGCCAAGACGGGGCTGAGACAACAGGTCTACCCACAGGGCCTGGCGACTGGAGGCTAAGGCCAGCCAGGACAACAGGTCTACCCACAGGCAGGGCGGAGGTAAGCCAAGACAAGGCCGAAACAACAGGTCTACCCAGGGACACGGCACCTGGAGACCACAGCATCCAGGGACACAGGTCTACCCAGGGGCCGGGCGGCCGGAGGCTAAGGCCAGCCAGGACAACAGGTCTACCCACGGAGCCGGGCGGAGGTAAGCCAAGACGGGGCCGAGACAATAGGTCTACCCACGGGCCGGGCGGCCAGAGGATGAGGCCAGTCAGGACAACAGGTCTACCCTGGTGCCCCCTGCCTGGAGGCTGAGGCCGGCCAGGGACAACAGGTCTACCCAGGGCCCCGGCGCCTGGAGGCTAAGGCCGGCCAGTGCAACAGGTCTACCCACGGGCCTGGCGGCCAGGGGCTCAGGCTGGCCAGGACAACAGGTCTACCCACAGGCCGGGCGGCCAGGGGCTAAGGCCGGCCAGGACAACAGATCTACCCATGGGCCGGGCAGAGGTAAGCCAAAACAGGGCCGAGAAAACAGGTCTACCCATGGGCCAGGCGGCCGAAGGCCGAGGCCGGCCAAGGTAACAGGTCTACCCAGGGGCCGGGCGCCTGGAGGCGGAGGCCGGCCAGTGACAACAGGTCTTCCCACGGTCCCGGCGCCTAGAGCGCGAGTCCAGCCAGGGCTACATGTGTACCCACGGTCCCGGTGCCTGGAGCCTGAGTCCGGCCAGGGAAACAGGTCTACCCACGGGCCCAGCGCCTGGCGGCCGAGGCCGGCCAGGGCAACAGGTCTACCCAGGGGCCGATCGGCCGGAGGCTAAGGCCAGCCAGGGCAACAGGTCTACCCACAGGCCTGGGGCCTGAAGGCCAAGGCCGTCCAGGGCAACAGGTCTACTCAGGGGACAGGCGGCTGGAGGCTAAGGCCGGCCAGGACAGCAGGTCTACCCAGGGGCCGGCCAGAGGTAAGCCAAGACAGGGCCGAGACAACAGGTCTCCCCAGGGCCCCGGCACCCGGAGGCCGAGGCCTACCAGGGACAACAGGTTTACTCACGAACCAGGAATGCTCCCAGCACCATCCTCCTCGCTCAGGAGCGATGCTCCACCGCTCCCGGTGCTCGTTGCCCTGGGGCATGTTCTGTCGGTGTCCTCCCTCCTCACCTTAGGGCAGTCCCCGCCGCTGGCCACCCTCCGCAGCCGATGGCGGCTCCCGGGCGCTCATGGTGCTCCGCCACCGCTCCCATCGCTGGGCCCGCACTGAGCCCTGTGCCCCGGCACATGCCTTTTATAGTCCAGGCAAGCCACGCCCTCTGGTCAACAGCCAATGGGAGCGCAGCGACATCATAGTGGGGATGGGCTGAGCATCATGGCCGCTTGTGATGTCACAATGAAGGAGTTGAGCAAGAATGAGAGAGCGATATGATTGGTCGATTTGAATGGCATTCCCGCGCTGATTGTTCCAGGCGCTGATTGCTTAGTTCGACGCTGAGGGTGGGGCACGGCAGCAAGTTGGCGTGGCTCATGTGCGGGGCTCCTAGCCCCAGTCTGGGGATCCCAGGCCCATCGCGAGTGGTCTCTGGATCTCCATGTCCTATTTCTGGTGGTCCTAAGCCCATGGGGAGGGGTCTCTGGTGGTCCCAGCCCCATTTCTGGGGAATTTAGGTTCATCGGGAAGGGGTGTGTGGGAGTCCCAGCCTCATTTCTGGAGTGCCCAGTCCATCGGTAGGCCTCTGGGGGTTCCAGCCTATTTCTGGGGTGGTCAGGTTTATGGGGAGGGATGTCTGGGGGTCCCAGCCCCATTTCTGGCGTGCCCAGTCCATATAGAGTGTGATTGCCCCGGGGGGCGCTCTGTAGGTGTCTGTGAGTTTGTCAACTCCCCATCGGGCAACTCCTAGACATGTAGACATGTTGCCCTTGCCGGCCTTAGCCTCCGGCCACCCGGCCCGTGGGTAGACCTTTTGCCCTGGCCGGTCTTAGCCTCCAGGCGCCCGGCCTCCGGGTAGACCTGTTTTCCTGAAAGGCCTCAGCCTCCAGGCGCCCAGTTCGTGGATAGACCTGTTGCCCTGGATGGCCTCGGACTCCAGACGCAAAGGTCCTGCGTAGACCTGTTATCTGGGCCCTGTCTTAGCTTACCTCCGCCTGGTCCCTTGGTAGACCTGTCTCCCTGTCTGGCCTCGGCTGCCAGGCGCCGGGGCCCAGGGTAGACCTGTTGTCCCCGTCCGGCCTCGGCCTCCGCCTGCCCGGCTTGTGGGTAGACCTGTCATCTCGGCCCCGTCTTGGCTTACCTATGACCGGCCCGTGGTCAGACATGTTGTCCTTGCCGGCCTTAGCCTCCGGCCACCCGGCCCGTGGGTAGACCTGTTGTCCTGGTCGGCCTTGTCCTCCGGCCGCCCAGCTCCGTTGGTAGACCTGTTGCCCTGGTCGGCTTCGGCCGCTAGGCGCCGGGCCGCCCGTGGGTAGACCTGTTGTCCCTGGCTGGCCTTGGCCTCCGCCTGCCCGGCTTGGTGGTAGACCTGTCGTCTCGGCCCCGTCTTGGCTTACCTACGACTGGCCCACGGGTAGACCTGCTGCCCTGGCCGGCCTCGGCCTGCGGCCGACAGGCCCAATGGTAGACCTGTTGGCCTGGCCGGCCTCGGCCTCTGCCTGCCTGGCTTGTGGGTAGACCTGTTGTCCTGGCCGGCCCTAGCCTCCGGTTGCCCGGTCCCTGGGTAGACCTGTGGCCCTGGCCGGACTCGGCCTCCAGGCACCCGGTCTCTGGGTAGACAGGTTGCCCTTGCTGGCCTTAGCCTCCGGCGGCCCAGCCCATGGGTAGACCTGGTGTCCTGGCCGGCCTAAGCCCCAGGGGCCGGGCGGCCGGAAGCTAAGGCCGGCCAGCACAGCAGGTCTACCCACAGGCCGGTCGGCCAGAGTCTAAGGCCGGCATGGGCAACAAGTCTCCCCACGGTCCCGGCGCCTTGCGGCCGAGGCCCGCTGGGGACAACAGGTCAACGAAGGGTCCAGGCGCCTGGAGGCCGAATCCGGCCAGGACAACAGGTCTACCCAGGGGCACAGCGCCTGAAGGCCGAGGCTGGCCAGGGCAACAGGTCTACCCACGGAACCGGGCAGCCGGAGGCTAAGGCCGTCCAGGACAACAGGTCGACCCACGAGCCAGGCGGAAGTAAGCGAAGACAGGGCCGAGAAAACAGGTCTACCCAGGGCCCCGGCACCTGGAGGCCGCAGTCTGCCAGGGACACAGGTCTACCCAGTGGGCCAGGCGGCCGGAAGCTAAGGCCGGCCAGCACCGCAGGTCTACTCACAGGCCGGTCGGCCAGAGGCTAAGGCTGGCATGGGCAACAGGTCTACCCACAGTCCCTGCGCCTGGAGGCCGAGGCCCGCCGGGGACAGCAGGTCTACCCTGGGCCCCGGCGCCTGGAGGCCGAGGCCGGCCAGGGCAACCCTTCTACCCACGGGCCCGGTGCCTGGCGGCCGAGGTCGGCCAGGGCAACTATTCTACCCACAGGCCCAGTGCCTGGAGGCCGAGACCGGCCAGTGCAATAGGTCTACCCATGGGCCAGTCGGCCGGAGGCCGAGACCGGTCAGGACAACAGGGCTACCCACAGGCAGGGTGCCTGGAGGCTGGGGCCGGCCAGGGACAACAGGTCTACCCAGAGCCCCGGTGCCTGGAGGCCGAGTCCGGCCGGGGACAACAGGTCTACGAAGGGTCCAGGCGCCTGGAGGCCGAATCCGGCCAGGACAACAGGTCTACCCAGGGGCACAGCGCCTGAAGGCCGAGGCTGGCCAGGGCAACAGGTCTACCCACGGAACCGGGCAGCCGGAGGCTAAGGCCGTCCAGGACAACAGGTCGACCCACGAGCCAGGCGGAAGTAAGCGAAGACAGGGCCGAGAAAACAGGTCTACCCAGGGCCCCGGCACCTGGAGGCCGCAGTCTGCCAGGGACACAGGTCTACCCAGTGGGCCAGGCGGCCGGAAGCTAAGGCCGGCCAGCACAGCAGGTCTACCCACAGGCCGGTCGGCCAGAGGCTAAGGCTGGCATGGGCAACAGGTCTACCCACGGTCCCTGCGCCTGGAGGCCGAGGCCCACCGGGGACAGCAGGTCTACCCTGGGCCCCGGCGCCTGGAGGCCGAGGCCGGCCAGGGCAACTTGTCTACCCACGGGCCCGGTGCCTGGCGGCCGAGGTCGGCCAGGGCAACTATTCTACCCACAGGCCCAGTGCCTGGAGGCCGAGACCGGCCAGTGCAATAGGTCTACCCATGGGCCAGTCGGCCGGAGGCCGAGACCGGTCAGGACAACAGGGCTACCCACAGGCAGGGTGCCTGGAGGCTGGGGCCGGCCAGGGACAACAGGTCTACCCAGAGCCCCGGTGCCTGGAGGCCGAGTCCGGCCGGGGACAACAGGTCTACGAAGGGTCCAGGCGCCTGGAGGCCGAATCCGGCCAGGACAACAGGTCTACCCACGGGCCCAGCGCCTGAAGGCCGAGGCCAGCCAGGGCAGCAGGTCTACCAACGGGCCGGGTTGCCGGAGGCCTAGGCCGGCCAGGGCAACAGGTCTACCCACGGAACCGGGCAGCCGGAGGCTAAGGCCGTCCAGGACAACAGGTCGACCCACGAGCCAGGCGGAAGTAAGCGAAGACAGGGCCGAGAAAACAGGTCTACCCAGGGCCCCGGCACCTGGAGGCCGCAGTCTGCTAGGGACACAGGTCTACCCAGTGGGCCAGGCGGCCGGAAGCTAAGGCCAGCCAGCACAGCAGGTCTACCCACAGGCCGGTCGGCCAGAGGCTAAGGCTGGCATGGGCAACAGGTCTACCCACGGTCCCTGCGCCTGGAGGCCGAGGCCCGCCGGGGACAGCAGGTCTACCCTGGGCCCCGGCGCCTGGAGGCCGAGGCCGGCCAGGGCAACTTGTCTACCCACGGGCCCGGTGCCTGGCGGCCGAGGTCGGCCAGGGCAACTATTCTACCCACAGGCCCAGTGCCTGGAGGCCGAGACCGGCCAGTGCAATAGGTCTACCCATGGGCCAGTCGGCCGGAGGCCGAGACCGGTCAGGACAACAGGGCTACCCACAGGCAGGGTGCCTGGAGGCTGGGGCTGGCCAGGGACAGCAGGTCTACCCAGAGCCCCGGTGCCTGGAGGCCGAGTCCGGCCGGGGACAACAGGTCTACGAAGGGACCAGGCGCCTGGAGGCCGAATCCGGCCAGGACAACAGGTCTACCCACGGGCCCAGCGCCTGAAGGCCGAGGCCAGCCAGGGCAGCAGGTCTACCAACGGGCCAGGTTGCCGGAGGCCTAGGCCGGCCAGGGCAACAGGTCTACCCACGGGCCGGGCGTAGGTAAGCCAAGACGGGCCCGAGACGACAGGTCTACACACGGGCCGGGCAGGCGGAGGCCGAGGCCAGCCAGGGACAACAGGTCTACCCAGCGGCCCGGCGCCTAGCGGCCGAAGCTGGCCAGTGCAACAGGTCTACCCAGGGGCCTGGCGGCCAGAGGCTAAGGCTGGCTGGCACAGCAGGTCTACCCACGGGCTGGCCGGCCAGAGGCTAAGGCTGGCATGGGCAACAGGTCTCCCCACGGTCCCTGCGCCTGGAGGCCGAGGCCTGCAGGGGACAGCAGGTCTACCCTGGGCCCCAGCACCTGGAGGCCGAGACCGGCCAGGGCAGCAGGTCTACCAATGGGCCGTTGGGCCGGAGGCTCAGGCCGGCCAAGGAGACAGGTCTACCCAGGGGCCGGGCGGAGGAAAGCCAAGACAGGTCCGAGACAACAGGTCTACCCACGGACCAGGTGGCCGGAGGCCAAGGCCGGCCAGGACAAAAGGTCTACCCATGGGCCGGGTGGAGGTAAGCGAAGACGGGGCCGAGAAAACAGGTCTACCTACGGGCCGGGCGGCCGGAGACCAAGGCCGCCTGGGGACAACAGGTCTACTCACAGTCCTGGCACCTGGAGCCCGAGTCCGGCCGAGGACAACAGCTCTACACACAGGCCCGGTGCCTGAAGGCAGAGTGCGGAAATGGCAAACGGTCTACCCAGCGACTGGTCGGCCGGAGGCTAAGGCCGGCCAGGACACCAGGTCTACCCACAAGCCGGGCGGAGGTAAGCCAAGACAGGTCCGAGACAACAGGTCTACAACGGGGTTAGGCGGCCAGAGGCTAAGGCCGGCCAGGACAACAGGTTTACCCATGAGGCCGGTCGGCCGGAGGCTAAGGACGGCCATGGCAACAGGTCTACCCAAGGGCCGAGCAGAGGTAAGCCAAGACGGGGCTGAGACAACAGGTCTACCCACAGGGCCTGGCGACTGGAGGCTAAGGCCAGCCAGGACAACAGGTCTACCCACAGGCAGGGCGGAGGTAAGCCAAGACAAGGCCGAAACAACAGGTCTACCCAGGGACACGGCACCTGGAGACCACAGCATCCAGGGACACAGGTCTACCCAGGGGCCGGGCGGCCGGAGGCTAAGGCCAGCCAGGACAACAGGTCTACCCACGGAGCCGGGCGGAGGTAAGCCAAGACGGGGCCGAGACAATAGGTCTACCCACGGGCCGGGCGGCCAGAGGATGAGGCCAGTCAGGACAACAGGTCTACCCTGGTGCCCCCTGCCTGGAGGCTGAGGCCGGCCAGGGACAACAGGTCTACCCAGGGCCCCGGCGCCTGGAGGCTAAGGCCGGCCAGTGCAACAGGTCTACCCACGGGCCTGGCGGCCAGGGGCTCAGGCTGGCCAGGACAACAGGTCTACCCACGGGCCGGGCGGCCAGGGGCTAAGGCCGGCCAGGACAACAGATCTACCCATGGGCCGGGCAGAGGTAAGCCAAAACAGGGCCGAGAAAACAGGTCTACCCATGGGCCAGGCGGCCGAAGGCCGAGGCCGGCCAAGGTAACAGGTCTACCCAGGGGCCGGGCGCCTGGAGGCGGAGGCCGGCCAGTGACAACAGGTCTTCCCACGGTCCCGGCGCCTAGAGCGCGAGTCCAGCCAGGGCTACATGTGTACCCACGGTCCCGGTGCCTGGAGCCTGAGTCCGGCCAGGGAAACAGGTCTACCCACGGGCCCAGCGCCTGGCGGCCGAGGCCGGCCAGGGCAACAGGTCTACCCAGGGGCCGATCGGCCGGAGGCTAAGGCCAGCCAGGGCAACAGGTCTACCCACAGGCCTGGGGCCTGAAGGCCAAGGCCGTCCAGGGCAACAGGTCTACTCAGGGGACAGGCGGCTGGAGGCTAAGGCCGGCCAGGACAGCAGGTCGACCCACGAGCCGGGCAGAGGTAAGCCAAGACGGGGCCGAGACAACAGGTCTACCCATGGGCCGGGCGGCCAGAGGCCAAGGCCAGCCAGGACAACAGGTGTACCCAGGGGCCCGGTGCCTGGAGGCCGAGGCCGGCCAGGGCCACAGGTCTACCCAAGATCCTAGTGCCTGAAGGCCGAGTCTGGCCAGGGAGGGAGGTCTACCCACAGGCCAGGCAGACGTAAGCCAAGACAAGGCCGAGACAACAGGTCTACCCATTGGCCGGGCGGCCGGAGGCCGAGGATGGCCAGGAAACCAGGTCTACCCAGGGGTCGGGCGCCTGGAGGATGAGGCCGGCCATTTCAACAGGTCTACCCAGGGGCTAGGCGGCCGGAGGCTAAGGCCGGCCAGGACAACAGATCTACCCATGGGCCGGGCAGAGGTAAGCCAAAACAGGGCCGAGAAAACAGGTCTACCCATGGGCCAGGCGGCCGAAGGCCGAGGCCGGCCAAGGTAACAGGTCTACCCAGGGGCCGGGCGCCTGGAGGCGGAGGCCGGCCAGTGACAACAGGTCTTCCCACGGTCCCGGCGCCTAGAGCGCGAGTCCAGCCAGGGCTACATGTGTACCCACGGTCCCGGTGCCTGGAGCCTGAGTCCGGCCAGGGAAACAGGTCTACCCACGGGCCCAGCGCCTGGCGGCCGAGGCCGGCCAGGGCAACAGGTCTACCCAGGGGCCGATCGGCCGGAGGCTAAGGCCAGCCAGGGCAACAGGTCTACCCACAGGCCTGGGGCCTGAAGGCCAAGGCCGTCCAGGGCAACAGGTCTACTCAGGGGACAGGCGGCTGGAGGCTAAGGCCGGCCAGGACAGCAGGTCGACCCACGAGCCGGGCAGAGGTAAGCCAAGACGGGGCCGAGACAACAGGTCTACCCATGGGCCGGGCGGCCAGAGGCCAAGGCCAGCCAGGACAACAGGTGTACCCAGGGGCCCGGTGCCTGGAGGCCGAGGCCGGCCAGGGCCACAGGTCTACCCAAGATCCTAGTGCCTGAAGGCCGAGTCTGGCCAGGGAGGGAGGTCTACCCACAGGCCAGGCAGACGTAAGCCAAGACAAGGCCGAGACAACAGGTCTACCCATTGGCCGGGCGGCCGGAGGCCGAGGATGGCCAGGAAACCAGGTCTACCCAGGGGTCGGGCGCCTGGAGGATGAGGCCGGCCATTTCAACAGGTCTACCCAGGGGCTAGGCGGCCGGAGGCTAAGGCCGGCCAGGACAGCAGGTCTACCCAGGGGCCGGCCAGAGGTAAGCCAAGACAGGGCCGAGACAACAGGTCTCCCCAGGGCCCCGGCACCCGGAGGCCGAGGCCTACCAGGGACAACAGGTTTACTCACGAACCAGGAATGCTCCCAGCACCATCCTCCTCGCTCAGGAGCGATGCTCCACCGCTCCCGGTGCTCGTTGCCCTGGGGCATGTTCTGTCGGTGTCCTCCCTCCTCACCTTAGGGCAGTCCCCGCCGCTGGCCACCCTCCGCAGCCGATGGCGGCTCCCGGGCGCTCATGGTGCTCCGCCACCGCTCCCATCGCTGGGCCCGCACTGAGCCCTGTGCCCCGGCACATGCCTTTTATAGTCCAGGCAAGCCACGCCCTCTGGTCAACAGCCAATGGGAGCGCAGCGACATCATAGTGGGGATGGGCTGAGCATCATGGCCGCTTGTGATGTCACAATGAAGGAGTTGAGCAAGAATGAGAGAGCGATATGATTGGTCGATTTGAATGGCATTCCCGCGCTGATTGTTCCAGGCGCTGATTGCTTAGTTCGACGCTGAGGGTGGGGCACGGCAGCAAGTTGGCGTGGCTCATGTGCGGGGCTCCTAGCCCCAGTCTGGGGATCCCAGGCCCATCGCGAGTGGTCTCTGGATCTCCATGTCCTATTTCTGGTGGTCCTAAGCCCATGGGGAGGGGTCTCTGGTGGTCCCAGCCCCATTTCTGGGGAATTTAGGTTCATCGGGAAGGGGTGTGTGGGAGTCCCAGCCTCATTTCTGGAGTGCCCAGTCCATCGGTAGGCCTCTGGGGGTTCCAGCCTATTTCTGGGGTGGTCAGGTTTATGGGGAGGGATGTCTGGGGGTCCCAGCCCCATTTCTGGCGTGCCCAGTCCATATAGAGTGTGATTGCCCCGGGGGGCGCTCTGTAGGTGTCTGTGAGTTTGTCAACTCCCCATCGGGCAACTCCTAGACATGTAGACATGTTGCCCTTGCTGGCCTTAGCCTCCGGCCACCCGGCCCGTGGGTAGACCTTTTGCCCTGGCCGGTCTTAGCCTCCAGGCGCCCGGCCTCCGGGTAGACCTGTTTTCCTGAAAGGCCTCAGCCTCCAGGCGCCCAGTTCGTGGATAGACCTGTTGCCCTGGATGGCCTCGGACTCCAGACGCAAAGGTCCTGCGTAGACCTGTTATCTGGGCCCTGTCTTAGCTTACCTCCGCCTGGTCCCTTGGTAGACCTGTCTCCCTGTCTGGCCTCGGCTGCCAGGCGCCGGGGCCCAGGGTAGACCTGTTGTCCCCGTCCGGCCTCGGCCTCCGCCTGCCCGGCTTGTGGGTAGACCTGTCATCTCGGCCCCGTCTTGGCTTACCTATGACCGGCCCGTGGTCAGACATGTTGTCCTTGCCGGCCTTAGCCTCCGGCCACCCGGCCCGTGGGTAGACCTGTTGTCCTGGTCGGCCTTGTCCTCCGGCCGCCCAGCTCCGTTGGTAGACCTGTTGCCCTGGTCGGCTTCGGCCGCTAGGCGCCGGGCCGCCCGTGGGTAGACCTGTTGTCCCTGGCTGGCCTTGGCCTCCGCCTGCCCGGCTTGGTGGTAGACCTGTCGTCTCGGCCCCGTCTTGGCTTACCTACGACTGGCCCGCGGGTAGACCTGCTGCCCTGGCCGGCCTCGGCCTGCGGCCGACAGGCCCAATGGTAGACCTGTTGGCCTGGCCGGCCTCGGCCTCTGCCTGCCTGGCTTGTGGGTAGACCTGTTGTCCTGGCCGGCCCTAGCCTCCGGTTGCCCGGTCCCTGGGTAGACCTGTGGCCCTGGCCGGACTCGGCCTCCAGGCGCCCGGTCTCTGGGTAGACAGGTTGCCCTTGCTGGCCTTAGCCTCCGGCGGCCCAGCCCATGGGTAGACCTGGTGTCCTGGCCGGCCTAAGCCCCAGGGGCCGGGCGGCCGGAAGCTAAGGCCGGCCAGCACAGCAGGTCTACCCACAGGCCGGTCGGCCAGAGTCTAAGGCCGGCATGGGCAACAAGTCTCCCCACGGTCCCGGCGCCTGGAGGCCGAGGCCCGCCGGGGACAACAGGTCAACGAAGGGTCCAGGCGCCTGGAGGCCGAATCTGGCCAGGACAACAGGTCTACCCAGGGGCACAGCGCCTGAAGGCCGAGGCTGGCCAGGGCAACAGGTCTACCCACGGAACCGGGCAGCCGGAGGCTAAGGCCGTCCAGGACAACAGGTCGACCCACGAGCCAGGCGGAAGTAAGCGAAGACAGGGCCGAGAAAACAGGTCTACCCAGGGCCCCGGCACCTGGAGGCCGCAGTCTGCCAGGGACACAGGTCTACCCAGTGGGCCAGGCGGCCGGAAGCTAAGGCCGGCCAGCACCGCAGGTCTACTCACAGGCCGGTCGGCCAGAGGCTAAGGCTGGCATGGGCAACAGGTCTACCCACGGTCCCTGCGCCTGGAGGCCGAGGCCTGCCGGGGACAGCAGGTCTACCCTGGGCCCCGGCGCCTGGAGGCCGAGGCCGGCCAGGGCAACTTGTCTACCCACGGGCCCGGTGCCTGGCGGCCGAGGTCGGCCAGGGCAACTATTCTACCCACAGGCCCAGTGCCTGGAGGCCGAGACCGGCCAGTGCAATAGGTCTACCCATGGGCCAGTCGGCCGGAGGCCGAGACCGGTCAGGACAACAGGGCTACCCACAGGCAGGGTGCCTGGAGGCTGGGGCCGGCCAGGGACAACAGGTCTACCCAGAGCCCCGGTGCCTGGAGGCCGAGTCCGGCCGGGGACAACAGGTCTACGAAGGGTCCAGGCGCCTGGAGGCCGAATCCGGCCAGGACAACAGGTCTACCCACGGGCCCAGCGCCTGAAGGCCGAGGCCAGCCAGGGCAGCAGGTCTACCAACGGGCCGGGTTGCCGGAGGCCTAGGCCGGCCAGGGCAACAGGTCTACCCACGGGCCGGGCGTAGGTAAGCCAAGACGGGCCCGAGACGACAGGTCTACACACGGGCCGGGCAGGCGGAGGCCGAGGCCAGCCAGGGACAACAGGTCTACCCAGCAGCCCGGCGCCTAGCGGCCGAAGCTGGCCAGTGCAACAGGTCTACCCTGGGGCCTGGCGGCCGGAGGCTAAGGCCAGCTGGCACAGCAGGTCTACCCACGGGCTGGCCGACCAGAGGCTAAGGCTGGCATGGGCAACAGGTCTCCCCACGGTCCCTGCGCCTGGAGGCCGAGGCCTGCAGGGGACAGCAGGTCTACCCTGGGCCCCAGCACCTGGAGGCCGAGACCGGCCAGGGCAACAGGTCTACCAATGGGCCTGGAGGCCGGAGGCTCAGGCCGGCCAAGGAGACAGGTCTACCCAGGGGCCGGGCGGAGGAAAGCCAAGACAGGTCCGAGACAACAGGTCTACCCACGGACCAGGTGGCCGGGGGCTAAGGCCGGCCAGGACACCAGGTCTACCCACAAGCCGGGCGGAGGTAAGCCAAGACAGGTCCGAGACAACAGGTCTACAACGGGGTTAGGCGGCCAGAGGCTAAGGCCGGCCAGGACAACAGGTTTACCCATGAGGCCGGTCGGCCGGAGGCTAAGGACGGCCATGGCAACAGGTCTACCCAAGGGCCGAGCAGAGGTAAGCCAAGACGGGGCTGAGACAACAGGTCTACCCACAGGGCCTGGCAACAGGAGGCTAAGGCCAGCCAGGACAACAGGTCTACCCACAGGCAGGGCGGAGGTAAGCCAAGACAAGGCCGAAACAACAGGTCTACCCAGGGACACGGCACCTGGAGACCACAGCATCCAGGGACACAGGTCTACCCAGGGGCCGGGCGGCCGGAGGCTAAGGCCAGCCAGGACAACAGGTCTACCCACGGAGCCGGGCGGAGGTAAGACAAGACGGGGCCGAGACAATAGGTCTACCCACGGGCCGGGCGGCCAGAGAATGAGGCCAGTCAGGACAACAGGTCTACCCTGGTGCCCCCTGCCTGGAGGCTGAGGCCGGCCAGGGACAACAGGTCTACCCACGGGCCTGGCGGCCGGGGGCTCAGGCTGGCCAGGACAACAGGTCTACCCACGGGCCGGGCGGCCAGGGGCTAAGGCCGGCCAGGACAACAGATCTACCCATGGGCCGGGCAGAGGTAAGCCAAAACAGGGCCGAGAAAACAGGTCTACCCATGGGCCAGGCGGCCGAAGGCCAAGGCCGGCCAAGGTAACAGGTCTACCCAGGGGCCGGGCGCCTGGAGGCGGAGGCCGGCCAGTCACAACAGATCTTCCCACAGTCCCGGCGCCTAGAGCGCGAGTCCAGCCAGGGCTACATGTGTACCCACGGTCCCGGTGCCTGGAGCCTGAGTCCGGCCAGGGAAACAGGTCTACCCACGGGCCCAGCGCCTGGCGGCCGAGGCCGGCCAGGGCAACAGGTCTACCCAGGGGCCGATCGGCCGGAGGCTAAGGCCAGCCAGGGCAACAGGTCTACCCACAGGCCTGGGGCCTGAAGGCCAAGGCCGTCCAGGGCGAAAGGTCTACTCAGGGGACAGGCGGCTGGAGGCTAAGGCCGGCCAGGACAGCAGGTCGACCCACGAGCCGGGCAGAGGTAAGCCAAGACGGGGCCGAGACAACAGGTCTACCCATGGGCCGGGCGGCCAGAGGCCAAGGCCAGCCAGGACAACAGGTGTACCCAGGGGCCCGGTGCCTGGAGGCCGAGGCCGGCCAGGGCCACAGGTCTACCCAAGATCCTAGTGCCTGAAGGCTGAGTCTGGCCAGGGAGGGAGGTCTACCCACAGGCCAGGCAGACGTAAGCCAAGACAAGGCCGAGACAACAGGTCTACCCATTGGCCGGGCGGCCGGAGGCCGAGGATGGCCAGGAAACCAGGTCTACCCAGGGGTCGGGCGCCTGGAGGATGAGGCCGGCCATTTCAACAGGTCTACCCAGGGGCTAGGCGGCCGGAGGCTAAGGCCGGCCAGGACAGCAGGTCTACCCAGGGGCCGGCCAGAGGTAAGCCAAGACAGGGCCGAGACAACAGGTCTCCCCAGGGCCCCGGCACCCGGAGGCCGAGGCCTACCAGGGACAACAGGTTTACTCACGAACCAGGAATGCTCCCAGCACCATCCTCCTCGCTCAGGAGCGATGCTCCACCGCTCCCGGTGCTCGTTGCCCTGGGGCATGTTCTGTCGGTGTCCTCCCTCCTCACCTTAGGGCAGTCCCCGCCGCTGGCCACCCTCCGCAGCCGATGGCGGCTCCCGGGCGCTCATGGTGCTCCGCCACCGCTCCCATCGCTGGGCCCGCACTGAGCCCTGTGCCCCGGCACATGCCTTTTATAGTCCAGGCAAGCCACGCCCTCTGGTCAACAGCCAATGGGAGCGCAGCGACATCATAGTGGGGATGGGCTGAGCATCATGGCCGCTTGTGATGTCACAATGAAGGAGTTGAGCAAGAATGAGAGAGCGATATGATTGGTCGATTTGAATGGCATTCCCGCGCTGATTGTTCCAGGCGCTGATTGCTTAGTTCGACGCTGAGGGTGGGGCACGGCAGCAAGTTGGCGTGGCTCATGTGCGGGGCTCCTAGCCCCAGTCTGGGGATCCCAGGCCCATCGCGAGTGGTCTCTGGATCTCCATGTCCTATTTCTGGTGGTCCTAAGCCCATGGGGAGGGGTCTCTGGTGGTCCCAGCCCCATTTCTGGGGAATTTAGGTTCATCGGGAAGGGGTGTGTGGGAGTCCCAGCCTCATTTCTGGAGTGCCCAGTCCATCGGTAGGCCTCTGGGGGTTCCAGCCTATTTCTGGGGTGGTCAGGTTTATGGGGAGGGATGTCTGGGGGTCCCAGCCCCATTTCTGGCGTGCCCAGTCCATATAGAGTGTGATTGCCCCGGGGGGCGCTCTGTAGGTGTCTGTGAGTTTGTCAACTCCCCATCGGGCAACTCCTAGACATGTAGACATGTTGCCCTTGCCGGCCTTAGCCTCCGGCCACCCGGCCCGTGGGTAGACCTTTTGCCCTGGCCGGTCTTAGCCTCCAGGCGCCCGGCCTCCGGGTAGACCTGTTTTCCTGAAAGGCCTCAGCCTCCAGGCGCCCAGTTCGTGGATAGACCTGTTGCCCTGGATGGCCTCGGACTCCAGACGCAAAGGTCCTGCGTAGACCTGTTATCTGGGCCCCGTCTTAGCTTACCTCCGCCCGGTCCCTTGGTAGACCTGTCTCCCTGTCTGGCCTCGGCTGCCAGGCGCCGGGGCCCAGGGTAGACCTGTTCTCCCCGTCCGGCCTCGGCCTCCGCCTGCCCGGCTTGTGGGTAGACCTGTCATCTCGGCCCCGTCTTGGCTTACCTATGACCGGCCCGTGGTCAGACATGTTGTCCTTGCCGGCCTTAGCCTCCGGCCACCCGGCCCGTGGGTAGACCTGTTGTCCTGGTCGGCCTTGTCCTCCGGCCGCCCAGCTCCGTTGGTAGACCTGTTGCCCTGGTCGGCCTCGGCCGCTAGGCGCCGGGCCGCTGGGTAGACCTGTTGTCCCTGGCTGGCCTTGGCCTCCGCCTGCCCGGCTTGGTGGTAGACCTGTCGTCTCGGCCCCGTCTTGGCTTACCTACGACTGGCCCGCGGGTAGACCTGCTGCCCTGGCCGGCCTCGGCCTGCGGCCGACAGGCCCAATGGTAGACCTGTTGGCCTGGCCGGCCTCGGCCTCTGCCTGCCTGGCTTGTGGGTAGACCTGTTGTCCTGGCCGGCCCTAGCCTCCGGTTGCCCGGTCCCTGGGTAGACCTGTGGCCCTGGCCGGACTCGGCCTCCAGGCGCCCGGTCTCTGGGTAGACAGGTTGCCCTTGCTGGCCTTAGCCTCCGGCGGCCCAGCCCATGGGTAGACCTGGTGTCCTGGCCGGCCTAAGCCCCAGGGGCCGGGCGGCCGGAGGCTAAGGCCAGCCAGGACAACAGGTCTACCCACGGAGCCGGGCGGAGGTAAGCCAAGACGGGGCCGAGACAATAGGTCTACCCACGGGCCGGGCGGCCAGAGGATGAGGCCAGTCAGGACAACAGGTCTACCCTGGTGCCCCCTGCCTGGAGGCTGAGGCCGGCCAGGGACAACAGGTCTACCCAGGGCCCCGGCGCCTGGAGGCTAAGGCCGGCCAGTGCAACAGGTCTACCCACGGGCCTGGCGGCCGGGGGCTCAGGCTGGCCAGGACAACAGGTCTACCCACGGGCCGGGCGGCCAGGGGCTAAGGCCGGCCAGGACAACAGATCTACCCATGGGCCGGGCAGAGGTAAGCCAAAACAGGGCCGAGAAAACAGGTCTACCCATGGGCCAGGCGGCCGAAGGCCGAGGCCGGCCAAGGTAACAGGTCTACCCAGGGGCCGGGCGCCTGGAGGCGGAGGCCGGCCAGTGACAACAGGTCTTCCCACGGTCCCGGCGCCTAGAGCGCGAGTCCAGCCAGGGCTACATGTGTACCCACGGTCCCGGTGCCTGGAGCCTGAGTCCGGCCAGGGAAACAGGTCTACCCACGGGCCCAGCGCCTGGCGGCCGAGGCCGGCCAGGGCAACAGGTCTACCCAGGGGCCGATCGGCCGGAGGCTAAGGCCAGCCAGGGCAACAGGTCTACCCACAGGCCTGGGGCCTGAAGGCCAAGGCCGTCCAGGGCAACAGGTCTACTCAGGGGACAGGCGGCTGGAGGCTAAGGCCGGCCAGGACAGCAGGTCGACCCACGAGCCGGGCAGAGGTAAGCCAAGACGGGGCCGAGACAACAGGTCTACCCATGGGCCGGGCGGCCAGAGGCCAAGGCCAGCCAGGACAACAGGTGTACCCAGGGGCCCGGTGCCTGGAGGCCGAGGCCGGCCAGGGCCACAGGTCTACCCAAGATCCTAGTGCCTGAAGGCCGAGTCTGGCCAGGGAGGGAGGTCTACCCACAGGCCAGGCAGACGTAAGCCAAGACAAGGCCGAGACAACAGGTCTACCCATTGGCCGGGCGGCCGGAGGCCGAGGATGGCCAGGAAACCAGGTCTACCCAGGGGTCGGGCGCCTGGAGGATGAGGCCGGCCATTTCAACAGGTCTACCCAGGGGCTAGGCGGCCGGAGGCTAAGGCCGGCCAGGACAGCAGGTCTACCCAGGGGCCGGCCAGAGGTAAGCCAAGACAGGGCCGAGACAACAGGTCTCCCCAGGGCCCCGGCACCCGGAGGCCGAGGCCTACCAGGGACAACAGGTTTACTCACGAACCAGGAATGCTCCCAGCACCATCCTCCTCGCTCAGGAGCGATGCTCCACCGCTCCCGGTGCTCGTTGCCCTGGGGCATGTTCTGTCGGTGTCCTCCCTCCTCACCTTAGGGCAGTCCCCGCCGCTGGCCACCCTCCGCAGCCGATGGCGGCTCCCGGGCGCTCATGGTGCTCCGCCACCGCTCCCATCGCTGGGCCCGCACTGAGCCCTGTGCCCCGGCACATGCCTTTTATAGTCCAGGCAAGCCACGCCCTCTGGTCAACAGCCAATGGGAGCGCAGCGACATCATAGTGGGGATGGGCTGAGCATCATGGCCGCTTGTGATGTCACAATGAAGGAGTTGAGCAAGAATGAGAGAGCGATATGATTGGTCGATTTGAATGGCATTCCCGCGCTGATTGTTCCAGGCGCTGATTGCTTAGTTCGACGCTGAGGGTGGGGCACGGCAGCAAGTTGGCGTGGCTCATGTGCGGGGCTCCTAGCCCCAGTCTGGGGATCCCAGGCCCATCGCGAGTGGTCTCTGGATCTCCATGTCCTATTTCTGGTGGTCCTAAGCCCATGGGGAGGGGTCTCTGGTGGTCCCAGCCCCATTTCTGGGGAATTTAGGTTCATCGGGAAGGGGTGTGTGGGAGTCCCAGCCTCATTTCTGGAGTGCCCAGTCCATCGGTAGGCCTCTGGGGGTTCCAGCCTATTTCTGGGGTGGTCAGGTTTATGGGGAGGGATGTCTGGGGGTCCCAGCCCCATTTCTGGCGTGCCCAGTCCATATAGAGTGTGATTGCCCCGGGGGGCGCTCTGTAGGTGTCTGTGAGTTTGTCAACTCCCCATCGGGCAACTCCTAGACATGTAGACATGTTGCCCTTGCCGGCCTTAGCCTCCGGCCACCCGGCCCGTGGGTAGACCTTTTGCCCTGGCCGGTCTTAGCCTCCAGGCGCCCGGCCTCCGGGTAGACCTGTTTTCCTGAAAGGCCTCAGCCTCCAGGCGCCCAGTTCGTGGATAGACCTGTTGCCCTGGATGGCCTCGGACTCCAGACGCAAAGGTCCTGCGTAGACCTGTTATCTGGGCCCCGTCTTAGCTTACCTCCGCCCGGTCCCTTGGTAGACCTGTCTCCCTGTCTGGCCTCGGCTGCCAGGCGCCGGGGCCCAGGGTAGACCTGTTGTCCCCGTCCGGCCTCGGCCTCCGCCTGCCCGGCTTGTGGGTAGACCTGTTATCTCGGCCCCGTCTTGGCTTACCTATGACCGGCCCGTGGTCAGACATGTTGTCCTTGCCGGCCTTAGCCTCCGGCCACCCGGCCCGTGGGTAGACCTGTTGTCCTGGTCGGCCTTGTCCTCCGGCCGCCCAGCTCCGTTGGTAGACCTGTTGCCCTGGTCGGCCTCGGCCGCTAGGCGCCGGGCCGCTGGGTAGACCTGTTGTCCCTGGCTGGCCTTGGCCTCCGCCTGCCCGGCTTGGTGGTAGACCTGTCGTCTCGGCCCCGTCTTGGCTTACCTACGACTGGCCCGCGGGTAGACCTGCTGCCCTGGCCGGCCTCGGCCTGCGGCCGACAGGCCCAATGGTAGACCTGTTGGCCTGGCCGGCCTCGGCCTCTGCCTGCCTGGCTTGTGGGTAGACCTGTTGTCCTGGCCGGCCCTAGCCTCCGGTTGCCCGGTCCCTGGGTAGACCTGTGGCCCTGGCCGGACTCGGCCTCCAGGCGCCCGGTCTCTGGGTAGACAGGTTGCCCTTGCTGGCCTTAGCCTCCGGCGGCCCAGCCCATGGGTAGACCTGGTGTCCTGGCCGGCCTAAGCCCCAGGGGCCGGGCGGCCGGAAGCTAAGGCCGGCCAGCACAGCAGGTCTACCCACAGGCCGGTCGGCCAGAGTCTAAGGCCGGCATGGGCAACAAGTCTCCCCACGGTCCCGGCGCCTGGAGGCCGAGGCCCGCCGGGGACAACAGGTCAACGAAGGGTCCAGGCGCCTGGAGGCCGAATCCGGCCAGGACAACAGGTCTACCCAGGGGCACAGCGCCTGAAGGCCGAGGCTGGCCAGGGCAACAGGTCTACCCACGGAACCGGGCAGCGGGAGGCTAAGGCCGTCCAGGACAACAGGTCGACCCACGAGCCAGGCGGAAGTCAGCGAAGACAGGGCCGAGAAAACAGGTCTACCCAGGGCCCTGGCACCTGGAGGCCGCAGTCTGCCAGGGACACAGGTCTACCCAGTGGGCCAGGCGGCCGGAAGCTAAGGCCGGCCAGCACAGCAGGTCTACCCACAGGCCGGTCGGCCAGAGGCTAAGGCTGGCATGGGCAACAGGTCTACCCACGGTCCCTGCGCCTGGAGGCCGAGGCCTGCCGGGGACAGCAGGTCTACCCTGGGCCCCGGTGCCTGGAGGCCGAGGCCGGCCAGGGCAACTTGTCTACCCACGGGCCCGGTGCCTGGCGGCCGAGGTCGGCCAGGGCAACTATTCTACCCACAGGCCCAGTGCCTGGAGGCCGAGACCGGCCAGTGCAATAGGTCTACCCATGGGCCAGTCGGCCGGAGGCCGAGACCGGTCAGGACAACAGGGCTACCCACAGGCAGGGTGCCTGGAGGCTGGGGCCGGCCAGGGACAACAGGTCTACCCAGAGCCCCGGTGCCTGGAGGCCGAGTCCGGCCGGGGACAACAGGTCTACGAAGGGTCCAGGCGCCTGGAGGCCGAATCCGGCCAGGACAACAGGTCTACCCACGGGCCCAGCGCCTGAAGGCCGAGGCCAGCCAGGGCAGCAGGTCTACCAACGGGCCGGGTTGCCGGAGGCCTAGGCCGGCCAGGGCAACAGGTCTACCCACGGGCCGGGCGTAGGTAAGCCAAGACGGGCCCGAGACGACAGGTCTACACACGGGCCGGGCAGGCGGAGGCCGAGGCCAGCCAGGGACAACAGGTCTACCCAGCGGCCCGGCGCCTAGCGGCCGAAGCTGGCCAGTGCAACAGGTCTACCCAGGGGCCTGGCGGCCAGAGGCTAAGGCCGGCTGGCACAGCAGGTCTACCCACGGGCTGGCCGGCCAGAGGCTAAGGCTGGCATGGGCAACAGGTCTCCCCACGGTCCCTGCGCCTGGAGGCCGAGGCCTGCAGGGGACAGCAGGTCTACCCTGGGCCCCAGCACCTGGAGGCCGAGACCGGCCAGGGCAACAGGTCTACCAATGGGCCGTTGGGCCGGAGGCTCAGGCCGGCCAAGGAGACAGGTCTACCCAGGGGCCGGGCGGAGGAAAGCCAAGACAGGTCCGAGACAACAGGTCTACCCACGGACCAGGTGGCCGGAGGCCAAGGCCGGCCAGGACAAAAGGTCTACCCATGGGCCGGGTGGAGGTAAGCGAAGACGGGGCCGAGAAAACAGGTCTACCTACGGGCCGGGTGGCCGGAGACCAAGGCCGCCTGGGGACAACAGGTCTACTCACAGTCCTGGCACCTGGAGCCCGAGTCCGGCCGAGGACAACAGCTCTACACACAGGCCCGGTGCCTGAAGGCAGAGGGCGGAAATGTCAAACGGTCTACCCAGCGACCGGTCGGCCGGAGGCTAAGGCCGGCCAGGACAACAGGTCTACCCACGGGCTGGGCGGCCGGGGGCTAAGGCCGGCCAGGACACCAGGTCTACCCACAAGCCGGGCGGAGGTAAGCCAAGACAGGTCCGAGACAACAGGTCTACAACGGGGTTAGGCGGCCAGAGGCTAAGGCCGGCCAGGACAACAGGTTTACCCATGAGCCCGGTCGGCCGGAGGCTAAGGACGGCCATGGCAACAGGTCTACCCAAGGGCCAAGCAGAGGTAAGCCAAGACGGGGCCGAGACAATAGGTCTACCCACGGGCCGGGCGGCCAGAGGATGAGGCCAGTCAGGACAACAGGTCTACCCTGGTGCCCCCTGCCTGGAGGCTGAGGCCGGCCAGGGACAACAGGTCTACCCAGGGCCCCGGCGCCTGGAGGCTAAGGCCGGCCAGTGCAACAGGTCTACCCACGGGCCGGGCGGCCAGGGGCTAAGGCCGGCCAGGACAACAGATCTACCCATGGGCCGGGCAGAGGTAAGCCAAAACAGGGCCGAGAAAACAGGTCTACCCATGGGCCAGGCGGCCGAAGGCCGAGGCCGGCCAAGGTAACAGGTCTACCCAGGGGCCGGGCGCCTGGAGGCGGAGGCCGGCCAGTGACAACAGGTCTTCCCACGGTCCCGGCGCCTAGAGCGCGAGTCCAGCCAGGGCTACATGTGTACCCACGGTCCCCGGTGCCTGGAGCCTGAGTCCGGCCAGGGAAACAGGTCTACCCACGGGCCCAGCGCCTGGCGGCCGAGGCCGGCCAGGGCAACAGGTCTACCCAGGGGCCGATCGGCCGGAGGCTAAGGCCAGCCAGGGCAACAGGTCTACCCACAGGCCTGGGGCCTGAAGGCCAAGGCCGTCCAGGGCAACAGGTCTACTCAGGGGACAGGCGGCTGGAGGCTAAGGCCGGCCAGGACAGCAGGTCGACCCACGAGCCGGGCAGAGGTAAGCCAAGACGGGGGCCGAGACAACAGGTCTACCCATGGGCCGGGCGGCCAGAGGCCAAGGCCAGCCAGGACAACAGGTGTACCCAGGGGCCCGGTGCCTGGAGGCCGAGGCCGGCCAGGGCCACAGGTCTACCCAAGATCCTAGTGCCTGAAGGCCGAGTCTGGCCAGGGAGGGAGGTCTACCCACAGGCCAGGCAGACGTAAGCCAAGACAAGGCCGAGACAACAGGTCTACCCATTGGCCGGGCGGCCGGAGGCCGAGGATGGCCAGGAAACCAGGTCTACCCAGGGGTCGGGCGCCTGGAGGATGAGGCCGGCCATTTCAACAGGTCTACCCAGGGGCTAGGCGGCCGGAGGCTAAGGCCGGCCAGGACAGCAGGTCTACCCAGGGGCCGGCCAGAGGTAAGCCAAGACAGGGCCGAGACAACAGGTCTCCCCAGGGCCCCGGCACCCGGAGGCCGAGGCCTACCAGGGACAACAGGTTTACTCACGAACCAGGAATGCTCCCAGCACCATCCTCCTCGCTCAGGAGCGATGCTCCACCGCTCCCGGTGCTCGTTGCCCTGGGGCATGTTCTGTCGGTGTCCTCCCTCCTCACCTTAGGGCAGTCCCCGCCGCTGGCCACCCTCCGCAGCCGATGGCGGCTCCCGGGCGCTCATGGTGCTCCGCCACCGCTCCCATCGCTGGGCCCGCACTGAGCCCTGTGCCCTGGCACATGCCTTTTATAGTCCAGGCAAGCCACGCCCTCTGGTCAACAGCCAATGGGAGCGCAGCGACATCATAGTGGGGATGGGCTGAGCATCATGGCCGCTTGTGATGTCACAATGAAGGAGTTGAGCAAGAATGAGAGAGCGATATGATTGGTCGATTTGAATGGCATTCCGCGCTGATTGTTCCAGGCGCTGATTGCTTAGTTCGACGCTGAGGGTGGGGCACGGCAGCAAGTTGGCGTGGCTCATGTGCGGGGCTCCTAGCCCCAGTCTGGGGATCCCAGGCCCATCGCGAGTGGTCTCTGGATCTCCATGTCCTATTTCTGGTGGTCCTAAGCCCATGGGGAGGGGTCTCTGGTGGTCCCAGCCCCATTTCTGGGGAATTTAGGTTCATCGGGAAGGGGTGTGTGGGAGTCCCAGCCTCATTTCTGGAGTGCCCAGTCCATCGGTAGGCCTCTGGGGGTTCCAGCCTATTTCTGGGGTGGTCAGGTTTATGGGGAGGGATGTCTGGGGGTCCCAGCCCCATTTCTGGCGTGCCCAGTCCATATAGAGTGTGATTGCCCCGGGGGGCGCTCTGTAGGTGTCTGTGAGTTTGTCAACTCCCCATCGGGCAACTCCTAGACATGTAGACATGTTGCCCTTGCCGGCCTTAGCCTCCGGCCACCCGGCCCGTGGGTAGACCTTTTGCCCTGGCCGGTCTTAGCCTCCAGGCGCCCGGCCTCCGGGTAGACCTGTTTTCCTGAAAGGCCTCAGCCTCCAGGCGCCCAGTTCGTGGATAGACCTGTTGCCCTGGATGGCCTCGGACTCCAGACGCAAAGGTCCTGCGTAGACCTGTTATCTGGGCCCCGTCTTAGCTTACCTCCGCCCGGTCCCTTGGTAGACCTGTCTCCCTGTCTGGCCTCGGCTGCCAGGCGCTGGGGCCCAGGGTAGACCTGTTGGCCCCGTCCGGCCTCGGCCTCCGCCTGCCCGGCTTGTGGGTAGACCTGTCATCTCGGCCCCGTCTTGGCTTACCTATGACCGGCCCGTGGTCAGACATGTTGTCCTTGCCGGCCTTAGCCTCCGGCCACCCGGCCCGTGGGTAGACCTGTTGTCCTGGTCGGCCTTGTCCTCCGGCCGCCCAGCTCCGTTGGTAGACCTGTTGCCCTGGTCGGCCTCGGCCGCTAGGCGCCGGGCCGCTGGGTAGACCTGTTGTCCCTGGCTGGCCTTGGCCTCCGCCTGCCCGGCTTGGTGGTAGACCTGTCGTCTCGGCCCCGTCTTGGCTTACCTACGACTGGCCCGCGGGTAGACCTGCTGCCCTGGCCGGCCTCGGCCTGCGGCCGACAGGCCCAATGGTAGACCTGTTGGCCTGGCCGGCCTCGGCCTCTGCCTGCCTGGCTTGTGGGTAGACCTGTTGTCCTGGCCGGCCCTAGCCTCCGGTTGCCCGGTCCCTGGGTAGACCTGTGGCCCTGGCCGGACTCGGCCTCCAGGCGCCCGGTCTCTGGGTAGACAGGTTGCCCTTGCTGGCCTTAGCCTCCGGCGGCCCAGCCCATGGGTAGACCTGGTGTCCTGGCCGGCCTAAGCCCCAGGGGCCGGGCGGCCGGAAGCTAAGGCCGGCCAGCACAGCAGGTCTACCCACAGGCCGGTCGGCCAGAGTCTAAGGCCGGCATGGGCAACAAGTCTCCCCACGGTCCCGGCACCTGGAGGCCGAGGCCCGCCGGGGACAACAGGTCAACGAAGGGTCCAGGCGCCTGGAGGCCGAATCCGGCCAGGACAACAGGTCTACCCAGGGGCACAGCGCCTGAAGGCCGAGGCTGGCCAGGGCAACAGGTCTACCCACGGAACCGGGCAGCCGGAGGCTAAGGCCGTCCAGGACAACAGGTCGACCCACGAGCCAGGCGGAAGTAAGCGAAGACAGGGCCGAGAAAACAGGTCTACCCAGGGCCCCGGCAGCTGGAGGCCGCAGTCTGCTAGGGACACAGGTCTACCCAGTGGGCCAGGCGGCCGGAAGCTAAGGCCGGCCAGCACAGCAGGTCTACCCACAGGCTGGTCGGCCAGAGGCTAAGGCTGGCATGGGCAACAGGTCTACCCACGGTCCCTGCGCCTGGAGGCCGAGGCCCGCCGGGGGACAGCAGGTCTACCCTGGGCCCTGGCGCCTGGAGGCCGAGGCCGGCCAGGGCAACTTGTCTACCCACGGGCCCCGGTGCCTGGCGGCCGAGGTCGGCCAGGGCAACTATTCTACCCACAGGCCCAGTGCCTGGAGGCCGAGACCGGCCAGTGCAATAGGTCTACCCATGGGCCAGTCGGCCGGAGGCCGAGACCGGTCAGGACAACAGGGCATACCCACAGGCAGGGTGCCTGGAGGCTGGGGCCGGCCAGGGACAACAGGTCTACCCAGAGCCCCGGTGCCTGGAGGCCGAGTCCGGCCGGGGACAACAGGTCTACGAAGGGTCCAGGCGCCTGGAGGCCGAATCCGGCCAGGACAACAGGTCTACCCACGGGCCCAGCGCCTGAAGGCCGAGGCCAGCCAGGGCAGCAGGTCTACCAACGGGCCGGGTTGCCGGAGGCCTAGGCCGGCCAGGGCAACAGGTCTACCCACGGGCCGGGCGTAGGTAAGCCAAGACGGGCCCGAGACGACAGGTCTACACACGGGCCGGGCAGGCGGAGGCCGAGGCCAGCCAGGGACAACAGGTCTACCCAGCGGCCCGGCGCCTAGCGGCCGAAGCTGGCCAGTGCAACAGGTCTACCCAGGGGCCTGGCGGCCAGAGGCTAAGGCCGGCTGGCACAGCAGGTCTACCCACGGGCTGGCCGGCCAGAGGCTAAGGCTGGCATGGGCAACAGGTCTCCCCACGGTCCCTGCGCCTGGAGGCCGAGGCCTGCAGGGGACAGCAGGTCTACCCTGGGCCCCAGCACCTGGAGGCCGAGACCGGCCAGGGCAACGGGTCTACCAATGGGCCGTTGGGCCGGAGGCTCAGGCGGCCAAGGAGACAGGTCTACCCAGGGGCCGGGCGGAGGAAAGCCAAGACAGGTCCGAGACAACAGGTCTACCCACGGACCAGGCGGCCGGAGGCCAAGGCCGGCCAGGACAAAAGGTCTACCCATGGGCCGGGTGGAGGTAAGCGAAGACGGGGCCGAGAAAACAGGTCTACCTACGGGCCGGGCGGCCGGAGACCAAGGCCGCCTGGGGACAACAGGTCTACTCACAGTCCTGGCACCTGGAGCCCGAGTCCGGCCGAGGACAACAGCTCTACACACAGGCCCGGTGCCTGAAGGCAGAGTGCGGAAATGGCAAACGGTCTACCCAGCGACTGGTCGGCCGGAGGCCTAGGCCGGCCAGGGCAACAGGTCTACCCACGGGCCGGGCGTAGGTAAGCCAAGACGGGCCCGAGACGACAGGTCTACACACGGGCCGGGCAGGCGGAGGCCGAGGCCAGCCAGGGACAACAGGTCTACCCAGCGGCCCGGCGCCTAGCGGCCGAAGCTGGCCAGTGCAACAGGTCTACCCAGGGGCCTGGCGGCCAGAGGCTAAGGCCGGCTGGCACAGCAGGTCTACCCACAGGCTGGCCGGCCAGAGGCTAAGGCTGGCATGGGCAACAGGTCTCCCCACGGTCCCTGCGCCTGGAGGCCGAGGCCTGCAGGGGACAGCAGGTCTACCCTGGGCCCCAGCACCTGGAGGCCGAGACCGGCCAGGGCAACAGGTCTACCAATGGGCCGTTGGGCCGGAGGCTCAGGCCGGCCAAGGAGACAGGTCTACCCAGGGGCCGGGCGGAGGAAAGCCAAGACAGGTCCGAGACAACAGGTCTACCCACGGACCAGGTGGCCGGAGGCCAAGGCCGGCCAGGACAAAAGGTCTACCCATGGCCGGGTGGAGGTAAGCGAAGACGGGCCGAGAAAACAGGTCTACCTACGGGCCGGGTGGCCGGAGACCAAGGCCGCCTGGGGACAACAGGTCTACTCACAGTCCTGG
>NW_027100002.1:0-94522 GCF_031753505.1 Anomalospiza imberbis
AGACGGTGGCAGCTGCTGAAAAGAAGGGCAGCGGTGAGTTTGTCGACAAGCAAGAACATAGGCAGCTGCCTGTGCTTGGAAGGAGCAGCTGCCTGGTTTTGGCAATTGCCTTCACAGCGCCCAGAAGCCCGGTGCTCTGCTGCTTTGTTTTTCGCAGTCAGTCAATTGCACACTAGTGAAGCTGAGCCAGGCTCTTCAGCTTTGCTGCTTTTGAGCATCTGTGCTCCACTTAGGCTCTGTGACATCTCTGGAGGTTGTTTGCCTCGGCCAGGCTGGCAAGTGCCCGCTAGTAGCTAGAGCTGGGCAGGAGAGGGCAGAGAGCACTTCCATCTGACAGCAGGTTGCAGATTGCCTCGGAAAGAGCCGTGTCCTTGGAATGTGCAGCAAATCCTCTTTCTTTGCAAACCGCGGTTAGTGTGCAGTGCAGGTACGCTCTCCCCTTGCCAACTGGAGTGGGAAAGCTTTTCGCTAAGCTAGAGATGACTAGAGAAGCAGAAGCGCGGCTCCGGAGCTATCCGGAGGAAAGTGCCGCTTCCCGGCGTCTTTCGGCTTGAAGCGGCGCTCCGGAGCGCTGCGCTGGCGCTCTACTGAGCTGTGCGCGAATTAGCCGCTTCTTCGCCTCCGAGAAGCAGAGATCGCGGTTGCTTGGAAGAGGCGAAGAACGAAGCCGCAAAGAAGCGGGCTTGTGTGCCAAGCCTTCCGACTGCTGGAGGACGGTGGCTGCCGCTCTCCTGCCTCTTGAATTCACTCTCGGCAAGCGAATGGAAAGCGTTCCAGGACAACTTGCCTGGGTTTTGACTTGGTCCTGATGCCTCCCACCTTGGCAAGTCTTGCTCGTCGCCAGAGGCTCCGAGATGCACAGAAGACGGTGGCAGCTGCTGAAAAGAAGGGCAGCGGTGAGTTTGTCGACAAGCAAGAACATAGGCAGCTGCCTGTGCTTGGGAAGGAGCAGCTGCCTGGTTTTGGCAATTGCCTTCACAGCGCCCAGAAGCCCGGTGCTCTGCTGCTTTGTTTTTCGCAGTCAGTCAATTGCACACTAGTGAAGCTGAGCCAGGCTCTTCAGCTTTGCTGCTTTTGAGCATCTGTGCTCCACTTATGCTCTGTGACATCTCTGGAGGTTGTTTGCCTCGGCCAGGCTGGCAAGTGCCCGCTAGTACCTAGAGCTGGGCAGGAGAGGGCAGAGAGCACTTCCATCTGACAGCAGGTTGCAGATTGCCTCGGAAAGAGCCGTGTCCTTGGAATGTGCAGCAAATCCTCTTTCTTTGCAAACCGCGGTTAGTGTGCAGTGCAGGTACGCTCTCCCCTTGCCAACTGGAGTGGGAAAGCTTTTCGCTAAGCTAGAGATGACTAGAGAAGCAGAAGCGCGGCTCCGGAGCTATCCGGAGGAAAGTGCCGCTTCCCGGCGTCTTTCGGCTTGAAGCGGCGCTCCGGAGCGCTCCGCTGCCGCTCTACTGAGCTGTGCGCGAATTAGCCGCTTCTTCGCCCCCGAGAAGCAGAGATCGCGGTTGCTTGGAAGAGGCGAAGAACGAAGCCGCAAAGAAGCGGGCTCGTGTGCCAAGCCTTCCGACTGCTGGAGGACGGTGGCTGCCGCTCTCCTGCCTCTTGAATTCACTCTCGGCAAGCGAATGGAAAGCGTTCCAGGACAACTTGCCTGGGTTTTGACTTGGTCCGGATGCGTCCCACCTTGGCAAGTCTTGCTCGTCGCCAGAGGCTGCGAGATGCACAGAAGACGGTGGCAGCTGCTGAAAAGAAGGGCAGCGGTGAGTTTGTCGACAAGCAAGAACATAGGCAGCTGCCTGTGCTTGGGAAGGAGCAGCTGCCTGGTTTTGGCAATTGCCTTCACAGCGCCCAGAAGCCCGGTGCTCTGCTGCTTTGTTTTTCGCAGTCAGTCAATTGCACACTAGTGAAGCTGAGCCAGGCTCTTCAGCTTTGCTGCTTTTGAGCATCTGTGCTCCACTTATGCTCTGTGACATCTCTGGAGGTTGTTTGCCTCGGCCAGGCTGGCAAGTGCCCGCTAGTACCTAGAGCTGGGCAGGAGAGGGCAGAGAGCACTTCCATCTGACAGCAGGTTGCAGATTGCCTCGGAAAGAGCCGTGTCCTTGGAATGTGCAGCAAATCCTCTTTCTTTGCAAACCGCGGTTAGTGTGCAGTGCAGGTACGCTCTCCCCTTGCCAACTGTAGTGGGAAAGCTTTTCGCTAAGCTAGAGATGACTAGAGAAGCAGAAGCGCGGCTCCGGAGCTATCCGGAGGAAAGTGCCGCTTCCCGGCGTCTTTCGGCTTGAAGCGGCGCTCCGGAGCGCTCCGCTGGCGCTCTACTGAGCTGTGCGCGAATTAGCCGCTTCTTCGCCTCCGAGAAGCAGAGATCGCGGTTGCTTGGAAGAGGCGAAGAACGAAGCCGCAAAGAAGCGGGCTTGTGTGCCAAGCCTTCCGACTGCTGGAGGACGGTGGCTGCCGCTCTCCTGCCTCTTGAATTCACTCTCGGCAAGCGAATGGAAAGCGTTCAAGGACAACTTGCCTGGGTTTTGACTTGGTCCTGATGCCTCCCACCTTGGCAAGTCTTGCTCGTCGCCAGAGGCTCCGAGATGCACAGAAGACGGTGGCAGCTGCTGAAAAGAAGGGCAGCGGTGAGTTTGTCGACAAGCAAGAACATAGGCAGCTGCCTGTGCTTGGGAAGGAGCAGCTGCCTGGTTTTGGCAATTGCCTTCACAGCGCCCAGAAGCCCGGTGCTCTGCTGCTTTGTTTTTCGCAGTCAGTCAATTGCACACTAGTGAAGCTGAGCCAGGCTCTTCAGCTTTGCTGCTTTTGAGCATCTGTGCTCCACTTATGCTCTGTGACATCTCTGGAGGTGGTTTGCCTCGGCCAGGCTGGAAAGTGCCCGCTAGTACCTAGAGCTGGGAGGAGAGGGCAGAGAGCACTTCCATCTGACAGCAGGTTGCAGATTGCCTCGGAAAGAGCCGTGTCCTTGGAATGTGCAGCAAATCCTCTTTCTTTGCAAACCGCGGTTAGTGTGCAGTGCAGGTACGCTCTCCCCTTGCCAACTGGAGTGGGAAAGCTTTTCGCTAAGCTAGAGATGACTAGAGAAGCAGAAGCGCGGCTCCGGAGCTATCCGGAGGAAAGTGCCGCTTCCCGGCGTCTTTCGGCTTGAAGCGGCGCTCCGGAGCGCTGCGCTGGCGCTCTACTGAGCTGTGCGCGAATTAGCCGCTTCTTCGCCTCCGAGAAGCAGAGATCGCGGTTGCTTGGAAGAGGCGAAGAACGAAGCCGCAAAGAAGCGGGCTTGTGTGCCAAGCCTTCCGACTGCTGGAGGACGGTGGCTGCCGCTCTCCTGCCTCTTGAATTCACTCTCGGCAAGCGAATGGAAAGCGTTCCAGGACAACTTGCCTGGGTTTTGACTTGGTCCTGATGTCTCCCACCTTGGCAAGTCTTGCTCGTCGCCAGAGGCTCCGAGATGCACAGAAGACGGTGGCAGCTGCTGAAAAGAAGGGCAGCGGTGAGTTTGTCGACAAGCAAGAACATAGGCAGCTGCCTGTGCTTGGGAAGGAGCAGCTGCCTGGTTTTGGCAATTGCCTTCACAGCGCCCAGAAGCCCGGTGCTCTGCTGCTTTGTTTTTCGCAGTCAGTCAATTGCACACTAGTGAAGCTGAGCCAGGCTCTTCAGCTTTGCTGCTTTTGAGCATCTGTGCTCCACTTATGCTCTGTGACATCTCTGGAGGTTGTTTGCCTCGGCCAGGCTGGCAAGTGCCCGCTAGTAGCTAGAGCTGGGCAGGAGAGGGCAGAGAGCACTTCCATCTGACAGCAGGTTGCAGATTGCCTCGGAAAGAGCCGTGTCCTTGGAATGTGCAGCAAATCCTCTTTCTTTGCAAACCGCGGTTAGTGTGCAGTGCAGGTACGCTCTCCCCTTGCCAACTGGAGTGGGAAAGCTTTTCGCTAAGCTAGAGATGACTAGAGAAGCAGAAGCGCGGCTCCGGAGCTATCCGGAGGAAAGTGCCGCTTCCCGGCGTCTTTCGGCTTGAAGCGGCGCTCCGGAGCGCTCCGCTGCCGCTCTACTGAGCTGTGCGCGAATTAGCCGCTTCTTCGCCCCCGAGAAGCAGAGATCGCGGTTGCTTGGAAGAGGCGAAGAACGAAGCCGCAAAGAAGCGGGCTTGTGTGCCAAGCCTTCCGACTGCTGGAGGACGGTGGCTGCCGCTCTCCTGCCTCTTGAATTCACTCTCGGCAAGCGAATGGAAAGCGTTCCAGGACAACTTGCCTGGGTTTTGACTTGGTCCTGATGCGTCCCACCTTGGCAAGTCTTGCTCGTCGCCAGAGGCTCCGAGATGCACAGAAGACGGTGGCAGCTGCTGAAAAGAAGGGCAGCGGTGAGTTTGTCGACAAGCAAGAACATAGGCAGCTGCCTGTGCTTGGGAAGGAGCAGCTGCCTGGTTTTGGCAATTGCCTTCACAGCGCCCAGAAGCCCGGTGCTCTGCTGCTTTGTTTTTCGCAGTCAGTCAATTGCACACTAGTGAAGCTGAGCCAGGCTCTTCAGCTTTGCTGCTTTTGAGCATCTGTGCTCCACTTATGCTCTGTGACATCTCTGGAGGTTGTTTGCCTCGCCCAGGCTGGAAAGTGCCCGCTAGTAGCTAGAGCTGGGCAGGAGAGGGCAGAGAGCACTTCCATCTGACAGCAGGTTGCAGATTGCCTCGGAAAGAGCCGTGTCCTTGGAATGTGCAGCAAATCCTCTTTCTTTGCAAACCGCGGTTAGTGTGCAGTGCAGGTACGCTCTCCCCTTGCCAACTGGAGTGGGAAAGCTTTTCGCTAAGCTAGAGATGACTAGAGAAGCAGAAGCGCGGCTCCGGAGCTATCCGGAGGAAAGTGCCGCTTCCCGGCGTCTTTCGGCTTGAAGCGGCGCTCCGGAGCGCTCCGCTGCCGCTCTACTGAGCTGTGCGCGAATTAGCCGCTTCTTCGCCCCCGAGAAGCAGAGATCGCGGTTGCTTGGAAGAGGCGAAGAACGAAGCCGCAAAGAAGCGGGCTTGTGTGCCAAGCCTTCCGACTGCTGGAGGACGGTGGCTGCCGCTCTCCTGCCTCTTGAATTCACTCTCGGCAAGCGAATGGAAAGCGTTCCAGGACAACTTGCCTGGGTTTTGACTTGGTCCTGATGCCTCCCACCTTGGCAAGTCTTGCTCGTCGCCAGAGGCTCCGAGATGCACAGAAGACGGTGGCAGCTGCTGAAAAGAAGGGCAGCGGTGAGTTTGTCGACAAGCAAGAACATAGGCAGCTGCCTGTGCTTGGGAAGGAGCAGCTGCCTGGTTTTGGCAATTGCCTTCACAGCGCCCAGAAGCCCGGTGCTCTGCTGCTTTGTTTTTCGCAGTCAGTCAATTGCACACTAGTGAAGCTGAGCCAGGCTCTTCAGCTTTGCTGCTTTTGAGCATCTGTGCTCCACTTATGCTCTGTGACATCTCTGGAGGTTGTTTGCCTCGCCCAGGCTGGAAAGTGCCCGCTAGTACCAAGAGCTGGGCAGGAGAGGGCAGAGAGCACTTCCATCTGACAGCAGGTTGCAGATTGCCTCGGAAAGAGCCGTGTCCTTGGAATGTGCAGCAAATCCTCTTTCTTTGCAAACCGCGGTTAGTGTGCAGTGCAGGTACGCTCTCCCCTTGCCAACTGGAGTGGGAAAGCTTTTCGCTAAGCTAGAGATGACTAGAGAAGCAGAAGCGCGGCTCCGGAGCTATCTGGAGGAAAGTGCCGCTTCCCGGCGTCTTTCAGCTTGAAGCGGCGCTCCGGAGCGCTCCGCTGCCGCTCTACTGAGCTGTGCACGAATTAGCCGCTTCTTCGCCTCCGTGAAGCAGAGATCGCGGTTGCTTGGAAGAGGCGAAGAACGAAGCCGCAAAGAAGCGGGCTTGTGTGCCAAGCCTTCCGACTGCTGGAGGACGGTGGCTGCCGCTCTCCTGCCTCTTGAATTCACTCTCGGCAAGCGAATGGAAAGCGTTCCAGGACAACTTGCCTGGGTTTTGACTTGGTCCGGATGCGTCCCACCTTGGCAAGTCTTGCTCGTCGCCAGAGGCTCCGAGATGCACAGAAGACGGTGGCAGCTGCTGAAAAGAAGGGCAGCGGTGAGTTTGTCGACAAGCAAGAACATAGGCAGCTGCCTGTGCTTGGGAAGGAGCAGCTGCCTGGTTTTGGCAATTGCCTTCACAGCGCCCAGAAGCCCGGTGCTCTGCTGCTTTGTTTTTCGCAGTCAGTCAATTGCACACTAGTGAAGCTGAGCCAGGCTCTTCAGCTTTGCTGCTTTTGAGCATCTGTGCTCCACTTAGGCTCTGTGACATCTCTGGAGGTTGTTTGCCTCGGCCAGGCTGGCAAGTGCCCGCTAGTAGCTAGAGCTGGGCAGGAGAGGGCAGAGAGCACTTCCATCTGACAGCAGGTTGCAGATTGCCTCGGAAAGAGCCGTGTCCTTGGAATGTGCAGCAAATCCTCTTTCTTTGCAAACCGCGGTTAGTGTGCAGTGCAGGTACGCTCTCCCCTTGCCAACTGGAGTGGGAAAGCTTTTCGCTAAGCTAGAGATGACTAGAGAAGCAGAAGCGCGGCTCCGGAGCTATCCGGAGGAAAGTGCCGCTTCCCGGCGTCTTTCGGCTTGAAGCGGCGCTCCGGAGCGCTGCGCTGGCGCTCTACTGAGCTGTGCGCGAATTAGCCGCTTCTTCGCCTCCGAGAAGCAGAGATCGCGGTTGCTTGGAAGAGGCGAAGAACGAAGCCGCAAAGAAGCGGGCTTGTGTGCCAAGCCTTCCGACTGCTGGAGGACGGTGGCTGCCGCTCTCCTGCCTCTTGAATTCACTCTCGGCAAGCGAATGGAAAGCGTTCCAGGACAACTTGCCTGGGTTTTGACTTGGTCCTGATGCCTCCCACCTTGGCAAGTCTTGCTCGTCGCCAGAGGCTCCGAGATGCACAGAAGACGGTGGCAGCTGCTGAAAAGAAGGGCAGCGGTGAGTTTGTCGACAAGCAAGAACATAGGCAGCTGCCTGTGCTTGGGAAGGAGCAGCTGCCTGGTTTTGGCAATTGCCTTCACAGCGCCCAGAAGCCCGGTGCTCTGCTGCTTTGTTTTTCGCAGTCAGTCAATTGCACACTAGTGAAGCTGAGCCAGGCTCTTCAGCTTTGCTGCTTTTGAGCATCTGTGCTCCACTTATGCTCTGTGACATCTCTGGAGGTTGTTTGCCTCGGCCAGGCTGGCAAGTGCCCGCTAGTACCTAGAGCTGGGCAGGAGAGGGCAGAGAGCACTTCCATCTGACAGCAGGTTGCAGATTGCCTCGGAAAGAGCCGTGTCCTTGGAATGTGCAGCAAATCCTCTTTCTTTGCAAACCGCGGTTAGTGTGCAGTGCAGGTACGCTCTCCCCTTGCCAACTGGAGTGGGAAAGCTTTTCGCTAAGCTAGAGATGACTAGAGAAGCAGAAGCGCGGCTCCGGAGCTATCTGGAGGAAAGTGCCGCTTCCCGGCGTCTTTCGGCTTGAAGCGGCGCTCCGGAGCGCTCCGCTGCCGCTCTACTGAGCTGTGCACGAATTAGCCGCTTCTTCGCCTCCGTGAAGCAGAGATCGCGGTTGCTTGGAAGAGGCGAAGAACGAAGCCGCAAAGAAGCGGGCTTGTGTGCCAAGCCTTCCGACTGCTGGAGGACGGTGGCTGCCGCTCTCCTGCCTCTTGAATTCACTCTCGGCAAGCGAATGGAAAGCGTTCCAGGACAACTTGCCTGGGTTTTGACTTGGTCCGGATGCGTCCCACCTTGGCAAGTCTTGCTCGTCGCCAGAGGCTCCGAGATGCACAGAAGACGGTGGCAGCTGCTGAAAAGAAGGGCAGCGGTGAGTTTGTCGACAAGCAAGAACATAGGCAGCTGCCTGTGCTTGGGAAGGAGCAGCTGCCTGGTTTTGGCAATTGCCTTCACAGCGCCCAGAAGCCCGGTGCTCTGCTGCTTTGTTTTCGCAGTCAGTCAATTGCACACTAGTGAAGCTGAGCCAGGCTCTTCAGCTTTGCTGCTTTTGAGCATCTGTGCTCCACTTAGGCTCTGTGACATCTCTGGAGGTTGTTTGCCTCGGCCAGGCTGGCAAGTGCCCGCTAGTAGCTAGAGCTGGGCAGGAGAGGGCAGAGAGCACTTCCATCTGACAGCAGGTTGCAGATTGCCTCGGAAAGAGCCGTGTCCTTGGAATGTGCAGCAAATCCTCTTTCTTTGCAAACCGCGGTTAGTGTGCAGTGCAGGTACGCTCTCCCCTTGCCAACTGGAGTGGGAAAGCTTTTCGCTAAGCTAGAGATGACTAGAGAAGCAGAAGCGCGGCTCCGGAGCTATCCGGAGGAAAGTGCCGCTTCCCGGCGTCTTTCGGCTTGAAGCGGCGCTCCGGAGCGCTGCGCTGGCGCTCTACTGAGCTGTGCGCGAATTAGCCGCTTCTTCGCCTCCGAGAAGCAGAGATCGCGGTTGCTTGGAAGAGGCGAAGAACGAAGCCGCAAAGAAGCGGGCTTGTGTGCCAAGCCTTCCGACTGCTGGAGGACGGTGGCTGCCGCTCTCCTGCCTCTTGAATTCACTCTCGGCAAGCGAATGGAAAGCGTTCCAGGACAACTTGCCTGGGTTTTGACTTGGTCCTGATGCCTCCCACCTTGGCAAGTCTTGCTCGTCGCCAGAGGCTCCGAGATGCACAGAAGACGGTGGCAGCTGCTGAAAAGAAGGGCAGCGGTGAGTTTGTCGACAAGCAAGAACATAGGCAGCTGCCTGTGCTTGGGAAGGAGCAGCTGCCTGGTTTTGGCAATTGCCTTCACAGCGCCCAGAAGCCCGGTGCTCTGCTGCTTTGTTTTTCGCAGTCAGTCAATTGCACACTAGTGAAGCTGAGCCAGGCTCTTCAGCTTTGCTGCTTTTGAGCATCTGTGCTCCACTTATGCTCTGTGACATCTCTGGAGGTTGTTTGCCTCGGCCAGGCTGGCAAGTGCCCGCTAGTACCTAGAGCTGGGCAGGAGAGGGCAGAGAGCACTTCCATCTGACAGCAGGTTGCAGATTGCCTCGGAAAGAGCCGTGTCCTTGGAATGTGCAGCAAATCCTCTTTCTTTGCAAACCGCGGTTAGTGTGCAGTGCAGGTACGCTCTCCCCTTGCCAACTGGAGTGGGAAAGCTTTTCGCTAAGCTAGAGATGACTAGAGAAGCAGAAGCGCGGCTCCGGAGCTATCCGGAGGAAAGTGCCGCTTCCCGGCGTCTTTCGGCTTGAAGCGGCGCTCCGGAGCGCTCCGCTGCCGCTCTACTGAGCTGTGCGCGAATTAGCCGCTTCTTCGCCCCCGAGAAGCAGAGATCGCGGTTGCTTGGAAGAGGCGAAGAACGAAGCCGCAAAGAAGCGGGCTCGTGTGCCAAGCCTTCCGACTGCTGGAGGACGGTGGCTGCCGCTCTCCTGCCTCTTGAATTCACTCTCGGCAAGCGAATGGAAAGCGTTCCAGGACAACTTGCCTGGGTTTTGACTTGGTCCGGATGCGTCCCACCTTGGCAAGTCTTGCTCGTCGCCAGAGGCTCTGAGATGCACAGAAGACGGTGGCAGCTGCTGAAAAGAAGGGCAGCGGTGAGTTTGTCGACAAGCAAGAACATAGGCAGCTGCCTGTGCTTGGGAAGGAGCAGCTGCCTGGTTTTGGCAATTGCCTTCACAGCGCCCAGAAGCCCGGTGCTCTGCTGCTTTGTTTTTCGCAGTCAGTCAATTGCACACTAGTGAAGCTGAGCCAGGCTCTTCAGCTTTGCTGCTTTTGAGCATCTGTGCTCCACTTATGCTCTGTGACATCTCTGGAGGTTGTTTGCCTCGCCCAGGCTGGCAAGTGCCCGCTAGTACCTAGAGCTGGGCAGGAGAGGGCAGAGAGCACTTCCATCTGACAGCAGGTTGCAGATTGCCTCGGAAAGAGCCGTGTCCTTGGAATGTGCAGCAAATCCTCTTTCTTTGCAAACCGCGGTTAGTGTGCAGTGCAGGTACGCTCTCCCCTTGCCAACTGGAGTGGGAAAGCTTTTCGCTAAGCTAGAGATGACTAGAGAAGCAGAAGCGCGGCTCCGGAGCTATCCGGAGGAAAGTGCCGCTTCCCGGCGTCTTTCGGCTTGAAGCGGCGCTCCGGAGCGCTCCGCTGCCGCTCTACTGAGCTGTGCACGAATTAGCCGCTTCTTCGCCTCCGTGAAGCAGAGATCGCGGTTGCTTGGAAGAGGCGAAGAACGAAGCCGCAAAGAAGCGGGCTTGTGTGCCAAGCCTTCCGACTGCTGGAGGACGGTGGCTGCCGCTCTCCTGCCTCTTGAATTCACTCTCGGCAAGCGAATGGAAAGCGTTCCAGGACAACTTGCCTGGGTTTTGACTTGGTCCGGATGCGTCCCACCTTGGCAAGTCTTGCTCGTCGCCAGAGGCTCCGAGATGCACAGAAGACGGTGGCAGCTGCTGAAAAGAAGGGCAGCGGTGAGTTTGTCGACAAGCAAGAACATAGGCAGCTGCCTGTGCTTGGGAAGGAGCAGCTGCCTGGTTTTGGCAATTGCCTTCACAGCGCCCAGAAGCCCGGTGCTCTGCTGCTTTGTTTTTCGCAGTCAGTCAATTGCACACTAGTGAAGCTGAGCCAGGCTCTTCAGCTTTGCTGCTTTTGAGCATCTGTGCTCCACTTATGCTCTGTGACATCTCTGGAGGTGGTTTGCCTCGGCCAGGCTGGAAAGTGCCCGCTAGTACCTAGAGCTGGGCAGGAGAGGGCAGAGAGCACTTCCATCTGACAGCAGGTTGCAGATTGCCTCGGAAAGAGCCGTGTCCTTGGAATGTGCAGCAAATCCTCTTTCTTTGCAAACCGCGGTTAGTGTGCAGTGCAGGTACGCTCTCCCCTTGCCAACTGGAGTGGGAAAGCTTTTCGCTAAGCTAGAGATGACTAGAGAAGCAGAAGCGCGGCTCCGGAGCTATCCGGAGGAAAGTGCCGCTTCCCGGCGTCTTTCGGCTTGAAGCGGCGCTCCGGAGCGCTCCGCTGCCGCTCTACTGAGCTGTGCGCGAATTAGCCGCTTCTTCGCCCCCGAGAAGCAGAGATCGCGGTTGCTTGGAAGAGGCGAAGAACGAAGCCGCAAAGAAGCGGGCTTGTGTGCGAAGCCTTCCGACTGCTGGAGGACGGTGGCTGCCGCTCTCCTGCCTCTTGAATTCACTCTCGGCAAGCGAATGGAAAGCGTTCCAGGACAACTTGCCTGGGTTTTGACTTGGTCCGGATGCGTCCCACCTTGGCAAGTCTTGCTCGTCGCCAGAGGCTCCGAGATGCACAGAAGACGGTGGCAGCTGCTGAAAAGAAGGGCAGCGGTGAGTTTGTCGACAAGCAAGAACATAGGCAGCTGCCTGTGCTTGGGAAGGAGCAGCTGCCTGGTTTTGGCAATTGCCTTCACAGCGCCCAGAAGCCCGGTGCTCTGCTGCTTTGTTTTTCGCAGTCAGTCAATTGCACACTAGTGAAGCTGAGCCAGGCTCTTCAGCTTTGCTGCTTTTGAGCATCTGTGCTCCACTTATGCTCTGTGACATCTCTGGAGGTGGTTTGCCTCGGCCAGGCTGGAAAGTGCCCGCTAGTACCTAGAGCTGGGCAGGAGAGGGCAGAGAGCACTTCCATCTGACAGCAGGTTGCAGATTGCCTCGGAAAGAGCCGTGTCCTTGGAATGTGCAGCAAATCCTCTTTCTTTGCAAACCGCGGTTAGTGTGCAGTGCAGGTACGCTCTCCCCTTGCCAACTGGAGTGGGAAAGCTTTTCGCTAAGCTAGAGATGACTAGAGAAGCAGAAGCGCGGCTCCGGAGCTATCCGGAGGAAAGTGCCGCTTCCCGGCGTCTTTCGGCTTGAAGCGGCGCTCCGGAGCGCTGCGCTGGCGCTCTACTGAGCTGTTCGCGAATTAGCCGCTTCTTCGCCTCCGAGAAGCAGAGATCGCGGTTGCTTGGAAGAGGCGAAGAACGAAGCCGCAAAGAAGCGGGCTTGTGTGCCAAGCCTTCCGACTGCTGGAGGACGGTGGCTGCCGCTCTCCTGCCTCTTGAATTCACTCTCGGCAAGCGAATGGAAAGCGTTCCAGGACAACTTGCCTGGGTTTTGACTTGGTCCTGATGCCTCCCACCTTGGCAAGTCTTGCTCGTCGCCAGAGGCTCCGAGATGCACAGAAGACGGTGGCAGCTGCTGAAAAGAAGGGCAGCGGTGAGTTTGTCGACAAGCAAGAACATAGGCAGCTGCCTGTGCTTGGGAAGGAGCAGCTGCCTGGTTTTGGCAATTGCCTTCACAGCGCCCAGAAGCCCGGTGCTCTGCTGCTTTGTTTTTCGCAGTCAGTCAATTGCACACTAGTGAAGCTGAGCCAGGCTCTTCAGCTTTGCTGCTTTTGAGCATCTGTGCTCCACTTATGCTCTGTGACATCTCTGGAGGTTGTTTGCCTCGGCCAGGCTGGCAAGTGCCCGCTAGTACCTAGAGCTGGGCAGGAGAGGGCAGAGAGCACTTCCATCTGACAGCAGGTTGCAGATTGCCTCGGAAAGAGCCGTGTCCTTGGAATGTGCGGCAAATCCTCTTTCTTTGCAAACCGCGGTTAGTGTGCAGTGCAGGTACGCTCTCCCCTTGCCAACTGGAGTGGGAAAGCTTTTCGCTAAGCTAGAGATGACTAGAGAAGCAGAAGCGCGGCTCCGGAGCTATCCGGAGGAAAGTGCCGCTTCCCGGCGTCTTTCGGCGTGAAGCGGCGCTCCGGAGCGCTGCGCTGGCGCTCTACTGAGCTGTGCGCGAATTAGCCGCTTCTTCGCCTCCGAGAAGCAGAGATCGCGGTTGCTTGGAAGAGGCGAAGAACGAAGCCGCAAAGAAGCGGGCTTGTGTGCCAAGCCTTCCGACTGCTGGAGGACGGTGGCTGCCGCTCTCCTGCCTCTTGAATTCACTCTCGGCAAGCGAATGGAAAGCGTTCCAGGACAACTTGCCTGGGTTTTGACTTGGTCCTGATGCCTCCCACCTTGGCAAGTCTTGCTCGTCGCCAGAGGCTCCGAGATGCACAGAAGACGGTGGCAGCTGCTGAAAAGAAGGGCAGCGGTGAGTTTGTCGACAAGCAAGAACATAGGCAGCTGCCTGTGCTTGGGAAGGAGCAGCTGCCTGGTTTTGGCAATTGCCTTCACAGCGCCCAGAAGCCCGGTGCTCTGCTGCTTTGTTTTTCGCAGTCAGTCAATTGCACACTAGTGAAGCTGAGCCAGGCTCTTCAGCTTTGCTGCTTTTGAGCATCTGTGCTCCACTTATGCTCTGTGACATCTCTGGAGGTTGTTTGCCTCGGCCAGGCTGGAAAGTGCCCGCTAGTACCTAGAGCTGGGCAGGAGAGGGCAGAGAGCACTTCCATCTGACAGCAGGTTGCAGATTGCCTCGGAAAGAGCCGTGTCCTTGGAATGTGCAGCAAATCCTCTTTCTTTGCAAACCGCGGTTAGTGTGCAGTGCAGGTACGCTCTCCCCTTGCCAACTGGAGTGGGAAAGCTTTTCGCTAAGCTAGAGATGACTAGAGAAGCAGAAGCGCGGCTCCGGAGCTATCCGGAGGAAAGTGCCGCTTCCCGGCGTCTTTCGGCTTGAAGCGGCGCTCCGGAGCGCTGCGCTGCCGCTCTACTGAGCTGTGCGCGAATTAGCCGCTTCTTCGCCTCCGAGAAGCAGAGATCGCGGTTGCTTGGAAGAGGCGAAGAACGAAGCCGCAAAGAAGCGGGCTTGTGTGCCAAGCCTTCCGACTGCTGGAGGACGGTGGCTGCCGCTCTCCTGCCTCTTGAATTCACTCTCGGCAAGCGAATGGAAAGCGTTCCAGGACAACTTGCCTGGGTTTTGACTTGGTCCTGATGCCTCCCACCTTGGCAAGTCTTGCTCGTCGCCAGAGGCTCCGAGATGCACAGAAGACGGTGGCAGCTGCTGAAAAGAAGGGCAGCGGTGAGTTTGTCGACAAGCAAGAACATAGGCAGCTGCCTGTGCTTGGGAAGGAGCAGCTGCCTGGTTTTGGCAATTGCCTTCACAGCGCCCAGAAGCCCGGTGCTCTGCTGCTTTGTTTTTCGCAGTCAGTCAATTGCACACTAGTGAAGCTGAGCCAGGCTCTTCAGCTTTGCTGCTTTTGAGCATCTGTGCTCCACTTATGCTCTGTGACATCTCTGGAGGTTGTTTGCCTCGGCCAGGCTGGAAAGTGCCCGCTAGTACCTAGAGCTGGGCAGGAGAGGGCAGAGAGCACTTCCATCTGACAGCAGGTTGCAGATTGCCTCGGAAAGAGCCGTGTCCTTGGAATGTGCAGCAAATCCTCTTTCTTTGCAAACCGCGGTTAGTGTGCAGTGCAGGTACGCTCTCCCCTTGCCAACTGGAGTGGGAAAGCTTTTCGCTAAGCTAGAGATGACTAGAGAAGCAGAAGCGCGGCTCCGGAGCTATCTGGAGGAAAGTGCCGCTTCCCGGCGTCTTTCGGCTTGAAGCGGCGCTCCGGAGCGCTCCGCTGCCGCTCTACTGAGCTGTGCACGAATTAGCCGCTTCTTCGCCTCCGTGAAGCAGAGATCGCGGTTGCTTGGAAGAGGCGAAGAACGAAGCCGCAAAGAAGCGGGCTTGTGTGCCAAGCCTTCCGACTGCTGGAGGACGGTGGCTGCCGCTCTCCTGCCTCTTGAATTCACTCTCGGCAAGCGAATGGAAAGCGTTCCAGGACAACTTGCCTGGGTTTTGACTTGGTCCTGATGCCTCCCACCTTGGCAAGTCTTGCTCGTCGCCAGAGGCTCCGAGATGCACAGAAGACGGTGGCAGCTGCTGAAAAGAAGGGCAGCGGTGAGTTTGTCGACAAGCAAGAACATAGGCAGCTGCCTGTGCTTGGGAAGGAGACGCTGCCTGGTTTTGGCAATTGCCTTCACAGCGCCCAGAAGCCCGGTGCTCTGCTGCTTTGTTTTTCGCAGTCAGTCAATTGCACACTAGTGAAGCTGAGCCAGGCTCTTCAGCTTTGCTGCTTTTGAGCATCTGTGCTCCACTTATGCTCTGTGACATCTCTGGAGGTTGTTTGCCTCGGCCAGGCTGGAAAGTGCCCGCTAGTACCTAGAGCTGGGCAGGAGAGGGCAGAGAGCACTTCCATCTGACAGCAGGTTGCAGATTGCCTCGGAAAGAGCCGTGTCCTTGGAATGTGCGGCAAATCCTCTTTCTTTGCAAACCGCGGTTAGTGTGCAGTGCAGGTACGCTCTCCCCTTGCCAAATGGAGTGGGAAAGCTTTTTGCTAAGCTAGAGATGACTAGAGAAGCAGAAGCGCGGCTCCGGAGCTATCCGGAGGAAAGTGCCACTTCCCGGCGTCTTTCGGCTTGAAGCGGCGCTCCGGAGCGCTGCGCTGCCGCTCTACTGAGCTGTGCGCGAATTAGCCGCTTCTTCGCCTCCGTGAAGCAGAGATCGCGGTTGCTTGGAAGAGGCGAAGAACGAAGCCGCAAAGAAGCGGGCTTGTGTGCCAAGCCTTCCGACTGCTGGAGGACGGTGGCTGCCGCTCTCCTGCCTCTTGAATTCACTCTCGGCAAGCGAATGGAAAGCGTTCCAGGACAACTTGCCTGGGTTTTGACTTGGTCCTGATGCCTCCCACCTTGGCAAGTCTTGCTCGTCGCCAGAGGCTCCGAGATGCACAGAAGACGGTGGCAGCTGCTGAAAAGAAGGGCAGCGGTGAGTTTGTCGACAAGCAAGAACATAGGCAGCTGCCTGTGCTTGGGAAGGAGCAGCTGCCTGGTTTTGGCAATTGCCTTCACAGCGCCCAGAAGCCCGGTGCTCTGCTGCTTTGTTTTTCGCAGTCAGTCAATTGCACACTAGTGAAGCTGAGCCAGGCTCTTCAGCTTTGCTGCTTTTGAGCATCTGTGCTCCACTTATGCTCTGTGACATCTCTGGAGGTTGTTTGCCTCGCCCAGGCTGGAAAGTGCCCGCTAGTACCTAGAGCTGGGCAGGAGAGGGCAGAGAGCACTTCCATCTGACAGCAGGTTGCAGATTGCCTCGGAAAGAGCCGTGTCCTTGGAATGTGCAGCAAATCCTCTTTCTTTGCAAACCGCGGTTAGTGTGCAGTGCAGGTATGCTCTCCCCTTGCCAACTGGAGTGGGAAAGCTTTTCGCTAAGCTAGAGATGACTAGAGAAGCAGAAGCGCGGCTCCGGAGCTATCCGGAGGAAAGTGCCGCTTCCCGGCGTCTTTCGGCTTGAAGCCGCGCTCCGGAGCGCTCCGCTGCCGCTCTACTGAGCTGTGCGCGAATTAGCCGCTTCTTCGCCCCCGAGAAGCAGAGATCGCGGTTGCTTGGAAGAGGCGAAGAACGAAGCCGCAAAGAAGCGGGCTTGTGTGCCAAGCCTTCCGACTGCTGGAGGACGGTGGCTGCCGCTCTCCTGCCTCTTGAATTCACTCTCGGCAAGCGAATGGAAAGCGTTCCAGGACAACTTGCCTGGGTTTTGACTTGGTCCGGATGCGTCCCACCTTGGCAAGTCTTGCTCGTCGCCAGAGGCTCTGAGATGCACAGAAGACGGTGGCAGCTGCTGAAAAGAAGGGCAGCGGTGAGTTTGTCGACAAGCAAGAACATAGGCAGCTGCCTGTGCTTGGGAAGGAGCAGCTGCCTGGTTTTGGCAATTGCCTTCACAGCGCCCAGAAGCCCGGTGCTCTGCTGCTTTGTTTTTCGCAGTCAGTCAATTGCACACTAGTGAAGCTGAGCCAGGCTCTTCAGCTTTGCTGCTTTTGAGCATCTGTGCTCCACTTATGCTCTGTGACATCTCTGGAGGTGGTTTGCCTCGGCCAGGCTGGAAAGTGCCCGCTAGTAGCTAGAGCTGGGCAGGAGAGGGCAGAGAGCACTTCCATCTGACAGCAGGTTGCAGATTGCCTCGGAAAGAGCCGTGTCCTTGGAATGTGCAGCAAATCCTCTTTCTTTGCAAACCGCGGTTAGTGTGCAGTGCAGGTACGCTCTCCCCTTGCCAACTGGAGTGGGAAAGCTTTTCGCTAAGCTAGAGATGACTAGAGAAGCAGAAGCGCGGCTCCGGAGCTATCCGGAGGAAAGTGCCGCTTCCCGGCGTCTTTCGGCTTGAAGCGGCGCTCCGGAGCGCTGCGCTGGCGCTCTACTGAGCTGTGCGCGAATTAGCCGCTTCTTCGCCTCCGAGAAGCAAAGATCGCGGTTGCTTGGAAGAGGCGAAGAACGAAGCCGCAAAGAAGCGGGCTTGTGTGCCAAGCCTTCCGACTGCTGGAGGACGGTGGCTGCCGCTCTCCTGCCTCTTGAATTCACTCTCGGCAAGCGAATGGAAAGCGTTCCAGGACAACTTGCCTGGGTTTTGACTTGGTCCTGATGCGTCCCACCTTGGCAAGTCTTGCTCGTCGCCAGAGGCTCCGAGATGCACAGAAGACGGTGGCAGCTGCTGAAAAGAAGGGCAGCGGTGAGTTTGTCGACAAGCAAGAACATAGGCAGCTGCCTGTGCTTGGGAAGGAGCAGCTGCCTGGTTTTGGCAATTGCCTTCACAGCGCCCAGAAGCCCGGTGCTCTGCTGCTTTGTTTTTCGCAGTCAGTCAATTGCACACTAGTGAAGCTGAGCCAGGCTCTTCAGCTTTGCTGCTTTTGAGCATCTGTGCTCCACTTATGCTCTGTGACATCTCTGGAGGTTGTTTGCCTCGGCCAGGCTGGAAAGTGCCCGCTAGTACCTAGAGCTGGGCAGGAGAGGGCAGAGAGCACTTCCATCTGACAGCAGGTTGCAGATTGCCTCGGAAAGAGCCGTGTCCTTGGAATGTGCAGCAAATCCTCTTTCTTTGCAAACCGCGGTTAGTGTGCAGTGCAGGTACGCTCTCCCCTTGCCAACTGGAGTGGGAAAGCTTTTCGCTAAGCTAGAGATTACTAGAGAAGCAGAAGCGCGGCTCTGGAGCTATCCGGAGGAAAGTGCCGCTTCCCGGCGTCTTTCGGCTTGAAGCGGCGCTCCGGAGCGCTCCGCTGCCGCTCTACTGAGCTGTGCGCGAATTAGCCGCTTCTTCGCCCCCGAGAAGCAGAGATCGCGGTTGCTTGGAAGAGGCGAAGAACGAAGCCGCAAAGAAGCGGGCTTGTGTGCCAAGCCTTCCGACTGCTGGAGGACGGTGGCTGCCGCTCTCCTGCCTCTTGAATTCACTCTCGGCAAGCGAATGGAAAGCGTTCCAGGACAACTTGCCTGGGTTTTGACTTGGTCCGGATGCGTCCCACCTTGGCAAGTCTTGCTCGTCGCCAGAGGCTCCGAGATGCACAGAAGACGGTGGCAGCTGCTGAAAAGAAGGGCAGCGGTGAGTTTGTCGACAAGCAAGAACATAGGCAGCTGCCTGTGCTTGGGAAGGAGCAGCTGCCTGGTTTTGGCAATTGCCTTCACAGCGCCCAGAAGCCCGGTGCTCTGCTGCTTTGTTTTTCGCAGTCAGTCAATTGCACACTAGTGAAGCTGAGCCAGGCTCTTCAGCTTTGCTGCTTTTGAGCATCTGTGCTCCACTTATGCTCTGTGACATCTCTGGAGGTTGTTTGCCTCGCCCAGGCTGGAAAGTGCCCGCTAGTAGCTAGAGCTGGGCAGGAGAGGGCAGAGAGCACTTCCATCTGACAGCAGGTTGCAGATTGCCTCGGAAAGAGCCGTGTCCTTGGAATGTGCAGCAAATCCTCTTTCTTTGCAAACCGCGGTTAGTGTGCAGTGCAGGTACGCTCTCCCCTTGCCAACTGGAGTGGGAAAGCTTTTCGCTAAGCTAGAGATGACTAGAGAAGCAGAAGCGCGGCTCTGGAGCTATCCGGAGGAAAGTGCCGCTTCCCGGCGTCTTTCGGCTTGAAGCGGCGCTCCGGAGCGCTCCGCTGCCGCTCTACTGAGCTGTGCGCGAATTAGCCGCTTCTTCGCCCCCGAGAAGCAGAGATCGCGGTTGCTTGGAAGAGGCGAAGAACGAAGCCGCAAAGAAGCGGGCTTGTGTGCCAAGCCTTCCGACTGCTGGAGGACGGTGGCTGCCGCTCTCCTGCCTCTTGAATTCACTCTCGGCAAGCGAATGGAAAGCGTTCCAGGACAACTTGCCTGGGTTTTGACTTGGTCCGGATGCGTCCCACCTTGGCAAGTCTTGCTCGTCGCCAGAGGCTCCGAGATGCACAGAAGACGGTGGCAGCTGCTGAAAAGAAGGGCAGCGGTGAGTTTGTCGACAAGCAAGAACATAGGCAGCTGCCTGTGCTTGGGAAGGAGCAGCTGCCTGGTTTTGGCAATTGCCTTCACAGCGCCCAGAAGCCCGGTGCTCTGCTGCTTTGTTTTTCGCAGTCAGTCAATTGCACACTAGTGAAGCTGAGCCAGGCTCTTCAGCTTTGCTGCTTTTGAGCATCTGTGCTCCACTTATGCTCTGTGACATCTCTGGAGGTTGTTTGCCTCGGCCAGGCTGGCAAGTGCCCGCTAGTACCTAGAGCTGGGCAGGAGAGGGCAGAGAGCACTTCCATCTGACAGCAGGTTGCAGATTGCCTCGGAAAGAGCCGTGTCCTTGGAATGTGCAGCAAATCCTCTTTCTTTGCAAACCGCGGTTAGTGTGCAGTGCAGGTACGCTCTCCCCTTGCCAACTGGAGTGGGAAAGCTTTTCGCTAAGCTAGAGATGACTAGAGAAGCAGAAGCGCGGCTCCGGAGCTATCTGGAGGAAAGTGCCGCTTCCCGGCGTCTTTCGGCTTGAAGCGGCGCTCCGGAGCGCTCCGCTGCCGCTCTACTGAGCTGTGCACGAATTAGCCGCTTCTTCGCCCCCGAGAAGCAGAGATCGCGGTTGCTTGGAAGAGGCGAAGAACGAAGCCGCAAAGAAGCGGGCTTGTGTGCCAAGCCTTCCGACTGCTGGAGGACGGTGGCTGCCGCTCTCCTGCCTCTTGAATTCACTCTCGGCAAGCGAATGGAAAGCGTTCCAGGACAACTTGCCTGGGTTTTGACTTGGTCCTGATGCCTCCCACCTTGGCAAGTCTTGCTCGTCGCCAGAGGCTCCGAGATGCACAGAAGACGGTGGCAGCTGCTGAAAAGAAGGGCAGCGGTGAGTTTGTCGACAAGCAAGAACATAGGCAGCTGCCTGTGCTTGGGAAGGAGCAGCTGCCTGGTTTTGGCAATTGCCTTCACAGCGCCCAGAAGCCCGGTGCTCTGCTGCTTTGTTTTTTCGCAGTCAGTCAATTGCACACTAGTGAAGCTGAGCCAGGCTCTTCAGCTTTGCTGCTTTTGAGCATCTGTGCTCCACTTATGCTCTGTGACATCTCTGGAGGTTGTTTGCCTCGCCCAGGCTGGAAAGTGCCCGCTAGTACCTAGAGCTGGGCAGGAGAGGGCAGAGAGCACTTCCATCTGACAGCAGGTTGCAGATTGCCTCGGAAAGAGCCGTGTCCTTGGAATGTGCGGCAAATCCTCTTTCTTTGCAAACCGCGGTTAGTGTGCAGTGCAGGTACGCTCTCCCCTTGCCAACTGGAGTGGGAAAGCTTTTTGCTGAGCTAGAGATGACTAGAGAAGCAGAAGCGCGGCTCCGGAGCTATCCGGAGGAAAGTGCCGCTTCCCGGCGTCTTTCGGCTTGAAGCGGCGCTCCGGAGCGCTGCGCTGCCGCTCTACTGAGCTGTGCGCGAATTAGCCGCTTCTTCGCCTCCGAGAAGCAGAGATCGCGGTTGCTTGGAAGAGGCGAAGAACGAAGCCGCAAAGAAGCGGGCTTGTGTGCCAAGCCTTCCGACTGCTGGAGGACGGTGGCTGCCGCTCTCCTGCCTCTTGAATTCACTCTCGGCAAGCGAATGGAAAGCGTTCCAGGACAACTTGCCTGGGTTTTGACTTGGTCCGGATGCGTCCCACCTTGGCAAGTCTTGCTCGTCGCCAGAGGCTCCGAGATGCACAGAAGACGGTGGCAGCTGCTGAAAAGAAGGGCAGCGGTGAGTTTGTCGACAAGCAAGAACATAGGCAGCTGCCTGTGCTTGGGAAGGAGCAGCTGCCTGGTTTTGGCAATTGCCTTCACAGCGCCCAGAAGCCCGGTGCTCTGCTGCTTTGTTTTTCGCAGTCAGTCAATTGCACACTAGTGAAGCTGAGCCAGGCTCTTCAGCTTTGCTGCTTTTGAGCATCTGTGCTCCACTTATGCTCTGTGACATCTCTGGAGGTTGTTTGCCTCGCCCAGGCTGGAAAGTGCCCGCTAGTACCTAGAGCTGGGCAGGAGAGGGCAGAGAGCACTTCCATCTGACAGCAGGTTGCAGATTGCCTCGGAAAGAGCCGTGTCCTTGGAATGTGCAGCAAATCCTCTTTCTTTGCAAACCGCGGTTAGTGTGCAGTGCAGGTACGCTCTCCCCTTGCCAACTGGAGTGGGAAAGCTTTTCGCTAAGCTAGAGATGACTAGAGAAGCAGAAGCGCGGCTCCGGAGCTATCCGGAGAAAAGTGCCGCTTCCCGGCGTCTTTCGGCTTGAAGCGGCGCTCCGGAGCGCTCCGCTGCCGCTCTACTGAGCTGTGCGCGAATTAGCCGCTTCTTCGCCCCCGAGAAGCAGAGATCGCGGTTGCTTGGAAGAGGCGAAGAACGAAGCCGCAAAGAAGCGGGCTTGTGTGCCAAGCCTTCCGACTGCTGGAGGACGGTGGCTGCCGCTCTCCTGCCTCTTGAATTCACTCTCGGCAAGCGAATGGAAAGCGTTCCAGGACAACTTGCCTGGGTTTTGACTTGGTCCGGATGCGTCCCACCTTGGCAAGTCTTGCTCGTCGCCAGAGGCTCCGAGATGCACAGAAGACGGTGGCAGCTGCTGAAAAGAAGGGCAGCGGTGAGTTTGTCGACAAGCAAGAACATAGGCAGCTGCCTGTGCTTGGGAAGGAGCAGCTGCCTGGTTTTGGCAATTGCCTTCACAGCGCCCAGAAGCCCGGTGCTCTGCTGCTTTGTTTTTCGCAGTCAGTCAATTGCACACTAGTGAAGCTGAGCCAGGCTCTTCAGCTTTGCTGCTTTTGAGCATCTGTGCTCCACTTATGCTCTGTGACATCTCTGGAGGTGGTTTGCCTCGGCCAGGCTGGAAAGTGCCCGCTAGTAGCTAGAGCTGGGCAGGAGAGGGCAGAGAGCACTTCCATCTGACAGCAGGTTGCAGATTGCCTCGGAAAGAGCCGTGTCCTTGGAATGTGCAGCAAATCCTCTTTCTTTGCAAACCGCGGTTAGTGTGCAGTGCAGGTACGCTCTCCCCTTGCCAACTGGAGTGGGAAAGCTTTTCGCTAAGCTAGAGATGACTAGAGAAGCAGAAGCGCGGCTCCGGAGCTATCCGGAGGAAAGTGCCGCTTCCCGGCGTCTTTCGGCTTGAAGCGGCGCTCCGGAGCGCTGCGCTGGCGCTCTACTGAGCTGTGCGCGAATTAGCCGCTTCTTCGCCTCCGTGAAGCAGAGATCGCGGTTGCTTGGAAGAGGCGAAGAACGAAGCCGCAAAGAAGCGGGCTTGTGTGCCAAGCCTTCCGACTGCTGGAGGACGGTGGCTGCCGCTCTCCTGCCTCTTGAATTCACTCTCGGCAAGCGAATGGAAAGCGTTCCAGGACAACTTGCCTGGGTTTTGACTTGGTCCTGATGCCTCCCACCTTGGCAAGTCTTGCTCGTCGCCAGAGGCTCCGAGATGCACAGAAGACGGTGGCAGCTGCTGAAAAGAAGGGCAGCGGTGAGTTTGTCGACAAGCAAGAACATAGGCAGCTGCCTGTGCTTGGGAAGGAGCAGCTGCCTGGTTTTGGCAATTGCCTTCACAGCGCCCAGAAGCCCGGTGCTCTGCTGCTTTGTTTTTCGCAGTCAGTCAATTGCACACTAGTGAAGCTGAGCCAGGCTCTTCAGCTTTGCTGCTTTTGAGCATCTGTGCTCCACTTATGCTCTGTGACATCTCTGGAGGTTGTTTGCCTCGGCCAGGCTGGAAAGTGCCCGCTAGTACCTAGAGCTGGGCAGGAGAGGGCAGAGAGCACTTCCATCTGACAGCAGGTTGCAGATTGCCTCGGAAAGAGCCGTGTCCTTGGAATGTGCGGCAAATCCTCTTTCTTTGCAAACCGCGGTTAGTGTGCAGTGCAGGTACGCTCTCCCCTTGCCAACTGGAGTGGGAAAGCTTTTTGCTAAGCTAGAGATGACTAGAGAAGCAGAAGCGCGGCTCCGGAGCTATCCGGAGGAAAGTGCCACTTCCCGGCGTCTTTCGGCTTGAAGCGGCGCTCCGGAGCGCTGCGCTGCCGCTCTACTGAGCTGTGCGCGAATTAGCCGCTTCTTCGCCTCCGTGAAGCAGAGATCGCGGTTGCTTGGAAGAGGCGAAGAACGAAGCCGCAAAGAAGCGGGCTTGTGTGCCAAGCCTTCCGACTGCTGGAGGACGGTGGCTGCCGCTCTCCTGCCTCTTGAATTCACTCTCGGAGAGCGAATGGAAAGCGTTCCAGGACAACTTGCCTGGGTTTTGACTTGGTCCTGATGCCTCCCACCTTGGCAAGTCTTGCTCGTCGCCAGAGGCTCCGAGATGCACAGAAGACGGTGGCAGCTGCTGAAAAGAAGGGCAGCGGTGAGTTTGTCGACAAGCAAGAACATAGGCAGCTGCCTGTGCTTGGGAAGGAGCAGCTGCCTGGTTTTGGCAATTGCCTTCACAGCGCCCAGAAGCCCGGTGCTCTGCTGCTTTGTTTTTCGCAGTCAGTCAATTGCACACTAGTGAAGCTGAGCCAGGCTCTTCAGCTTTGCTGCTTTTGAGCATCTGTGCTCCACTTATGCTCTGTGACATCTCTGGAGGTTGTTTGCCTCGCCCAGGCTGGAAAGTGCCCGCTAGTACCTAGAGCTGGGCAGGAGAGGGCAGAGAGCACTTCCATCTGACAGCAGGTTGCAGATTGCCTCGGAAAGAGCCGTGTCCTTGGAATGTGCAGCAAATCCTCTTTCTTTGCAAACCGCGGTTAGTGTGCAGTGCAGGTACGCTCTCCCCTTGCCAACTGGAGTGGGAAAGCTTTTCGCTAAGCTAGAGATGACTAGAGAAGCAGAAGCGCGGCTCCGGAGCTATCCGGAGGAAAGTGCCGCTTCCCGGCGTCTTTCGGCTTGAAGCGGCGCTCCGGAGCGCTCCGCTGCCGCTCTACTGAGCTGTGCGCGAATTAGCCGCTTCTTCGCCCCCGAGAAGCAGAGATCGCGGTTGCTTGGAAGAGGCGAAGAACGAAGCCGCAAAGAAGCGGGCTTGTGTGCCAAGCCTTCCGACTGCTGGAGGACGGTGGCTGCCGCTCTCCTGCCTCTTGAATTCACTCTCGGCAAGCGAATGGAAAGCGTTCCAGGACAACTTGCCTGGGTTTTGACTTGGTCCGGATGCGTCCCACCTTGGCAAGTCTTGCTCGTCGCCAGAGGCTCTGAGATGCACAGAAGACGGTGGCAGCTGCTGAAAAGAAGGGCAGCGGTGAGTTTGTCGACAAGCAAGAACATAGGCAGCTGCCTGTGCTTGGGAAGGAGCAGCTGCCTGGTTTTGGCAATTGCCTTCACAGCGCCCAGAAGCCCGGTGCTCTGCTGCTTTGTTTTTCGCAGTCAGTCAATTGCACACTAGTGAAGCTGAGCCAGGCTCTTCAGCTTTGCTGCTTTTGAGCATCTGTGCTCCACTTATGCTCTGTGACATCTCTGGAGGTGGTTTGCCTCGGCCAGGCTGGAAAGTGCCCGCTAGTAGCTAGAGCTGGGCAGGAGAGGGCAGAGAGCACTTCCATCTGACAGCAGGTTGCAGATTGCCTCGGAAAGAGCCGTGTCCTTGGAATGTGCAGCAAATCCTCTTTCTTTGCAAACCGCGGTTAGTGTGCAGTGCAGGTACGCTCTCCCCTTGCCAACTGGAGTGGGAAAGCTTTTCGCTAAGCTAGAGATGACTAGAGAAGCAGAAGCGCGGCTCCGGAGCTATCCGGAGGAAAGTGCCGCTTCCCGGCGTCTTTCGGCTTGAAGCGGCGCTCCGGAGCGCTGCGCTGGCGCTCTACTGAGCTGTGCGCGAATTAGCCGCTTCTTCGCCTCCGAGAAGCAAAGATCGCGGTTGCTTGGAAGAGGCGAAGAACGAAGCCGCAAAGAAGCGGGCTTGTGTGCCAAGCCTTCCGACTGCTGGAGGACGGTGGCTGCCGCTCTCCTGCCTCTTGAATTCACTCTCGGCAAGCGAATGGAAAGCGTTCCAGGACAACTTGCCTGGGTTTTGACTTGGTCCTGATGCGTCCCACCTTGGCAAGTCTTGCTCGTCGCCAGAGGCTCCGAGATGCACAGAAGACGGTGGCAGCTGCTGAAAAGAAGGGCAGCGGTGAGTTTGTCGACAAGCAAGAACATAGGCAGCTGCCTGTGCTTGGGAAGGAGCAGCTGCCTGGTTTTGGCAATTGCCTTCACAGCGCCCAGAAGCCCGGTGCTCTGCTGCTTTGTTTTTCGCAGTCAGTCAATTGCACACTAGTGAAGCTGAGCCAGGCTCTTCAGCTTTGCTGCTTTTGAGCATCTGTGCTCCACTTATGCTCTGTGACATCTCTGGAGGTTGTTTGCCTCGGCCAGGCTGGAAAGTGCCCGCTAGTACCTAGAGCTGGGCAGGAGAGGGCAGAGAGCACTTCCATCTGACAGCAGGTTGCAGATTGCCTCGGAAAGAGCCGTGTCCTTGGAATGTGCAGCAAATCCTCTTTCTTTGCAAACCGCGGTTAGTGTGCAGTGCAGGTACGCTCTCCCCCTTGCCAACTGGAGTGGGAAAGCTTTTCGCTAAGCTAGAGATGACTAGAGAAGCAGAAGCGCGGCTCTGGAGCTATCCGGAGGAAAGTGCCGCTTCCCGGCGTCTTTCGGCTTGAAGCGGCGCTCCGGAGCGCTCCGCTGCCGCTCTACTGAGCTGTGCGCGAATTAGCCGCTTCTTCGCCCCCGAGAAGCAGAGATCGCGGTTGCTTGGAAGAGGCGAAGAACGAAGCCGCAAAGAAGCGGGCTTGTGTGCCAAGCCTTCCGACTGCTGGAGGACGGTGGCTGCCGCTCTCCTGCCTCTTGAATTCACTCTCGGCAAGCGAATGGAAAGCGTTCCAGGACAACTTGCCTGGGTTTTGACTTGGTCCGGATGCGTCCCACCTTGGCAAGTCTTGCTCGTCGCCAGAGGCTCCGAGATGCACAGAAGACGGTGGCAGCTGCTGAAAAGAAGGGCAGCGGTGAGTTTGTCGACAAGCAAGAACATAGGCAGCTGCCTGTGCTTGGGAAGGAGCAGCTGCCTGGTTTTGGCAATTGCCTTCACAGCGCCCAGAAGCCCGGTGCTCTGCTGCTTTGTTTTTCGCAGTCAGTCAATTGCACACTAGTGAAGCTGAGCCAGGCTCTTCAGCTTTGCTGCTTTTGAGCATCTGTGCTCCACTTATGCTCTGTGACATCTCTGGAGGTTGTTTGCCTCGGCCAGGCTGGCAAGTGCCCGCTAGTACCTAGAGCTGGGCAGGAGAGGGCAGAGAGCACTTCCATCTGACAGCAGGTTGCAGATTGCCTCGGAAAGAGCCGTGTCCTTGGAATGTGCAGCAAATCCTCTTTCTTTGCAAACCGCGGTTAGTGTGCAGTGCAGGTACGCTCTCCCCTTGCCAACTGGAGTGGGAAAGCTTTTCGCTAAGCTAGAGATGACTAGAGAAGCAGAAGCGCGGCTCCGGAGCTATCTGGAGGAAAGTGCCGCTTCCCGGCGTCTTTCGGCTTGAAGCGGCGCTCCGGAGCGCTCCGCTGCCGCTCTACTGAGCTGTGCACGAATTAGCCGCTTCTTCGCCTCCGTGAAGCAGAGATCGCGGTTGCTTGGAAGAGGCGAAGAACGAAGCCGCAAAGAAGCGGGCTTGTGTGCCAAGCCTTCCGACTGCTGGAGGACGGTGGCTGCCGCTCTCCTGCCTCTTGAATTCACTCTCGGCAAGCGAATGGAAAGCGTTCCAGGACAACTTGCCTGGGTTTTGACTTGGTCCTGATGCCTCCCACCTTGGCAAGTCTTGCTCGTCGCCAGAGGCTCCGAGATGCACAGAAGACGGTGGCAGCTGCTGAAAAGAAGGGCAGCGGTGAGTTTGTCGACAAGCAAGAACATAGGCAGCTGCCTGTGCTTGGGAAGGAGCAGCTGCCTGGTTTTGGCAATTGCCTTCACAGCGCCCAGAAGCCCGGTGCTCTGCTGCTTTGTTTTTCGCAGTCAGTCAATTGCACACTAGTGAAGCTGAGCCAGGCTCTTCAGCTTTGCTGCTTTTGAGCATCTGTGCTCCACTTATGCTCTGTGACATCTCTGGAGGTTGTTTGCCTCGCCCAGGCTGGAAAGTGCCCGCTAGTACCTAGAGCTGGGCAGGAGAGGGCAGAGAGCACTTCCATCTGACAGCAGGTTGCAGATTGCCTCGGAAAGAGCCGTGTCCTTGGAATGTGCGGCAAATCCTCTTTCTTTGCAAACCGCGGTTAGTGTGCAGTGCAGGTACGCTCTCCCCTTGCCAACTGGAGTGGGAAAGCTTTTTGCTAAGCTAGAGATGACTAGAGAAGCAGAAGCGCGGCTCCGGAGCTATCCGGAGGAAAGTGCCGCTTCCCGGCGTCTTTCGGCTTGAAGCGGCGCTCCGGAGCGCTGCGCTGCCGCTCTACTGAGCTGTGCGCGAATTAGCCGCTTCTTCGCCTCCGAGAAGCAGAGATCGCGGTTGCTTGGAAGAGGCGAAGAACGAAGCCGCAAAGAAGCGGGCTTGTGTGCCAAGCCTTCCGACTGCTGGAGGACGGTGGCTGCCGCTCTCCTGCCTCTTGAATTCACTCTCGGCAAGCGAATGGAAAGCGTTCCAGGACAACTTGCCTGGGTTTTGACTTGGTCCTGATGCCTCCCACCTTGGCAAGTCTTGCTCGTCGCCAGAGGCTCCGAGATGCACAGAAGACGGTGGCAGCTGCTGAAAAGAAGGGCAGCGGTGAGTTTGTCGACAAGCAAGAACATAGGCAGCTGCCTGTGCTTGGGAAGGAGCAGCTGCCTGGTTTTGGCAATTGCCTTCACAGCGCCCAGAAGCCCGGTGCTCTGCTGCTTTGTTTTTCGCAGTCAGTCAATTGCACACTAGTGAAGCTGAGCCAGGCTCTTCAGCTTTGCTGCTTTTGAGCATCTGTGCTCCACTTATGCTCTGTGACATCTCTGGAGGTTGTTTGCCTCGGCCAGGCTGGAAAGTGCCCGCTAGTACCTAGAGCTGGGCAGGAGAGGGCAGAGAGCACTTCCATCTGACAGCAGGTTGCAGATTGCCTCGGAAAGAGCCGTGTCCTTGGAATGTGCAGCAAATCCTCTTTCTTTGCAAACCGCGGTTAGTGTGCAGTGCAGGTACGCTCTCCCCTTGCCAACTGGAGTGGGAAAGCTTTTCGCTAAGCTAGAGATGACTAGAGAAGCAGAAGCGCGGCTCCGGAGCTATCCGGAGGAAAGTGCCGCTTCCCGGCGTCTTTCGGCTTGAAGCGGCGCTCCGGAGCGCTCCGCTGCCGCTCTACTGAGCTGTGCGCGAATTAGCCGCTTCTTCGCCCCCGAGAAGCAGAGATCGCGGTTGCTTGGAAGAGGCGAAGAACGAAGCCGCAAAGAAGCGGGCTTGTGTGCCAAGCCTTCCGACTGCTGGAGGACGGTGGCTGCCGCTCTCCTGCCTCTTGAATTCACTCTCGGCAAGCGAATGGAAAGCGTTCCAGGACAACTTGCCTGGGTTTTGACTTGGTCCGGATGCGTCCCACCTTGGCAAGTCTTGCTCGTCGCCAGAGGCTCCGAGATGCACAGAAGACGGTGGCAGCTGCTGAAAAGAAGGGCAGCGGTGAGTTTGTCGACAAGCAAGAACATAGGCAGCTGCCTGTGCTTGGGAAGGAGCAGCTGCCTGGTTTTGGCAATTGCCTTCACAGCGCCCAGAAGCCCGGTGCTCTGCTGCTTTGTTTTTCGCAGTCAGTCAATTGCACACTAGTGAAGCTGAGCCAGGCTCTTCAGCTTTGCTGCTTTTGAGCATCTGTGCTCCACTTATGCTCTGTGACATCTCTGGAGGTTGTTTGCCTCGGCCAGGCTGGAAAGTGCCCGCTAGTACCTAGAGCTGGGCAGGAGAGGGCAGAGAGCACTTCCATCTGACAGCAGGTTGCAGATTGCCTCGGAAAGAGCCGTGTCCTTGGAATGTGCAGCAAATCCTCTTTCTTTGCAAACCGCGGTTAGTGTGCAGTGCAGGTACGCTCTCCCCTTGCCAACTGGAGTGGGAAAGCTTTTCGCTAAGCTAGAGATGACTAGAGAAGCAGAAGCGCGGCTCTGGAGCTATCCGGAGGAAAGTGCCGCTTCCCGGCGTCTTTCGGCTTGAAGCGGCGCTCCGGAGCGCTCCGCTACCGCTCTACTGAGCTGTGCGCGAATTAGCCGCTTCTTCGCCCCCGAGAAGCAGAGATCGCGGTTGCTTGGAAGAGGCGAAGAACGAAGCCGCAAAGAAGCGGGCTTGTGTGCCAAGCCTTCCGACTGCTGGAGGACGGTGGCTGCCGCTCTCCTGCCTCTTGAATTCACTCTCGGCAAGCGAATGGAAAGCGTTCCAGGACAACTTGCCTGGGTTTTGACTTGGTCCGGATGCGTCCCACCTTGGCAAGTCTTGCTCGTCGCCAGAGGCTCCGAGATGCACAGAAGATGGTGGCAGTTGCTGAAAAGAAGGGCAGCGGTGAGTTTGTCGACAAGCAAGAACATAGGCAGCTGCCTGTGCTTGGGAAGGAGCAGCTGCCTGGTTTTGGCAATTGCCTTCACAGCGCCCAGAAGCCCGGTGCTCTGCTGCTTTGTTTTTCGCAGTCAGTCAATTGCACACTAGTGAAGCTGAGCCAGGCTCTTCAGCTTTGCTGCTTTTGAGCATCTGTGCTCCACTTATGCTCTGTGACATCTCTGGAGGTTGTTTGCCTCGGCCAGGCTGGCAAGTGCCCGCTAGTACCTAGAGCTGGGCAGGAGAGGGCAGAGAGCACTTCCATCTGACAGCAGGTTGCAGATTGCCTCGGAAAGAGCCGTGTCCTTGGAATGTGCAGCAAATCCTCTTTCTTTGCAAACCGCGGTTAGTGTGCAGTGCAGGTACGCTCTCCCCTTGCCAACTGGAGTGGGAAAGCTTTTCGCTAAGCTAGAGATGACTAGAGAAGCAGAAGCGCGGCTCCGGAGCTATCTGGAGGAAAGTGCCGCTTCCCGGCGTCTTTCGGCTTGAAGCGGCGCTCCGGAGCGCTGCGCTGGCGCTCTACTGAGCTGTGCACGAATTAGCCGCTTCTTCGCCTCCGTGAAGCAGAGATCGCGGTTGCTTGGAAGAGGCGAAGAACGAAGCCGCAAAGAAGCGGACTTGTGTGCCAAGCCTTCCGACTGCTGGAGGACGGTGGCTGCCGCTCTCCTGCCTCTTGAATTCACTCTCGGCAAGCGAATGGAAAGCGTTCCAGGACAACTTGCCTGGGTTTTGACTTGGTCCGGATGCGTCCCACCTTGGCAAGTCTTGCTCGTCGCCAGAGGCTCCGAGATGCACAGAAGACGGTGGCAGCTGCTGAAAAGAAGGGCAGCGGTGAGTTTGTCGACAAGCAAGAACATAGGCAGCTGCCTGTGCTTGGGAAGGAGCAGCTGCCTGGTTTTGGCAATTGCCTTCACAGCGCCCAGAAGCCCGGTGCTCTGCTGCTTTGTTTTTCGCAGTCAGTCAATTGCACACTAGTGAAGCTGAGCCAGGCTCTTCAGCTTTGCTGCTTTTGAGCATCTGTGCTCCACTTATGCTCTGTGACATCTCTGGAGGTTGTTTGCCTCGGCCAGGCTGGAAAGTGCCCGCTAGTACCTAGAGCTGGGCAGGAGAGGGCAGAGAGCACTTCCATCTGACAGCAGGTTGCAGATTGCCTCGGAAAGAGCCGTGTCCTTGGAATGTGCGGCAAATCCTCTTTCTTTGCAAACCGCGGTTAGTGTGCAGTGCAGGTACGCTCTCCCCTTGCCAACTGGAGTGGGAAAGCTTTTTGCTAAGCTAGAGATGACTAGAGAAGCAGAAGCGCGGCTCCGGAGCTATCCGGAGGAAAGTGCCGCTTCCCGGCGTCTTTCGGCTTGAAGCGGCGCTCCGGAGCGCTCCGCTGCCGCTCTACTGAGCTGTGCGCGAATTAGCCGCTTCTTCGCCCCCGAGAAGCAGAGATCGCGGTTGCTTGGAAGAGGCGAAGAACGAAGCCGCAAAGAAGCGGGCTTGTGTGCCAAGCCTTCCGACTGCTGGAGGACGGTGGCTGCCGCTCTCCTGCCTCTTGAATTCACTCTCGGCAAGCGAATGGAAAGCGTTCCAGGACAACTTGCCTGGGTTTTGACTTGGTCCTGATGCCTCCCACCTTGGCAAGTCTTGCTCGTCGCCAGAGGCTCCGAGATGCACAGAAGACGGTGGCAGCTGCTGAAAAGAAGGGCAGCGGTGAGTTTGTCGACAAGCAAGAACATAGGCAGCTGCCTGTGCTTGGGAAGGAGCAGCTGCCTGGTTTTGGCAATTGCCTTCACAGCGCCCAGAAGCCCGGTGCTCTGCTGCTTTGTTTTTCGCAGTCAGTCAATTGCACACTAGTGAAGCTGAGCCAGGCTCTTCAGCTTTGCTGCTTTTGAGCATCTGTGCTCCACTTATGCTCTGTGACATCTCTGGAGGTTGTTTGCCTCGCCCAGGCTGGAAAGTGCCCGCTAGTACCTAGAGCTGGGCAGGAGAGGGCAGAGAGCACTTCCATCTGACAGCAGGTTGCAGATTGCCTCGGAAAGAGCCGTGTCCTTGGAATGTGCAGCAAATCCTCTTTCTTTGCAAACCGCGGTTAGTGTGCAGTGCAGGTACGCTCTCCCCTTGCCAACTGGAGTGGGAAAGCTTTTCGCTAAGCTAGAGATGACTAGAGAAGCAGAAGCGCGGCTCCGGAGCTATCCGGAGGAAAGTGCCGCTTCCCGGCGTCTTTCGGCTTGAAGCGGCGCTCCGGAGCGCTGCGCTGGCGCTCTACTGAGCTGTGCGCGAATTAGCCGCTTCTTCGCCTCGGAGAAGCAGAGATCGCGGTTGCTTGGAAGAGGCGAAGAACGAAGCCGCAAAGAAGCGGGCTTGTGTGCCAAGCCTTCCGACTGCTGGAGGACGGTGGCTGCCGCTCTCCTGCCTCTTGAATTCACTCTCGGCAAGCGAATGGAAAGCGTTCCAGGACAACTTGCCTGGGTTTTGACTTGGTCCGGATGCGTCCCACCTTGGCAAGTCTTGCTCGTCGCCAGAGGCTCCGAGATGCACAGAAGACGGTGGCAGCTGCTGAAAAGAAGGGCAGCGGTGAGTTTGTCGACAAGCAAGAACATAGGCAGCTGCCTGTGCTTGGGAAGGAGCAGCTGCCTGGTTTTGGCAATTGCCTTCACAGCGCCCAGAAGCCCGGTGCTCTGCTGCTTTGTTTTTCGCAGTCAGTCAATTGCACACTAGTGAAGCTGAGCCAGGCTCTTCAGCTTTGCTGCTTTTGAGCATCTGTGCTCCACTTATGCTCTGTGACATCTCTGGAGGTTGTTTGCCTCGCCCAGGCTGGAAAGTGCCCGCTAGTACCTAGAGCTGGGCAGGAGAGGGCAGAGAGCACTTCCATCTGACAGCAGGTTGCAGATTGCCTCGGAAAGAGCCGTGTCCTTGGAATGTGCGGCAAATCCTCTTTCTTTGCAAACCGCGGTTAGTGTGCAGTGCAGGTACGCTCTCCCCTTGCCAACTGGAGTGGGAAAGCTTTTTGCTAAGCTAGAGATGACTAGAGAAGCAGAAGCGCGGCTCCGGAGCTATCCGGAGGAAAGTGCCGCTTCCCGGCGTCTTTCGGCTTGAAGCGGCGCTCCGGAGCGCTGCGCTGCCGCTCTACTGAGCTGTGCGCGAATTAGCCGCTTCTTCGCCTCCGAGAAGCAGAGATCGCGGTTGCTTGGAAGAGGCGAAGAACGAAGCCGCAAAGAAGCGGGCTTGTGTGCCAAGCCTTCCGACTGCTGGAGGACGGTGGCTGCCGCTCTCCTGCCTCTTGAATTCACTCTCAGCAAGCGAATGGAAAGCGTTCCAGGACAACTTGCCTGGGTTTTGACTTGGTCCTGATGCCTCCCACCTTGGCAAGTCTTGCTCGTCGCCAGAGGCTCCGAGATGCACAGAAGACGGTGGCAGCTGCTGAAAAGAAGGGCAGCGGTGAGTTTGTCGACAAGCAAGAACATAGGCAGCTGCCTGTGCTTGGGAAGGAGCAGCTGCCTGGTTTTGGCAATTGCCTTCACAGCGCCCAGAAGCCCGGTGCTCTGCTGCTTTGTTTTTCGCAGTCAGTCAATTGCACACTAGTGAAGCTGAGCCAGGCTCTTCAGCTTTGCTGCTTTTGAGCATCTGTGCTCCACTTATGCTCTGTGACATCTCTGGAGGTTGTTTGCCTCGGCCAGGCTGGAAAGTGCCCGCTAGTACCTAGAGCTGGGCAGGAGAGGGCAGAGAGCACTTCCATCTGACAGCAGGTTGCAGATTGCCTCGGAAAGAGCCGTGTCCTTGGAATGTGCAGCAAATCCTCTTTCTTTGCAAACCGCGGTTAGTGTGCAGTGCAGGTACGCTCTCCCCTTGCCAACTGGAGTGGGAAAGCTTTTCGCTAAGCTAGAGATGACTAGAGAAGCAGAAGCGCGGCTCCGGAGCTATCCGGAGGAAAGTGCCGCTTCCCGGCGTCTTTCGGCTTGAAGCGGCGCTCCGGAGCGCTCCGCTGCCGCTCTACTGAGCTGTGCGCGAATTAGCCGCTTCTTCGCCCCCGAGAAGCAGAGATCGCGGTTGCTTGGAAGAGGCGAAGAACGAAGCCGCAAAGAAGCGGGCTTGTGTGCCAAGCCTTCCGACTGCTGGAGGACGGTGGCTGCCGCTCTCCTGCCTCTTGAATTCACTCTCGGCAAGCGAATGGAAAGCGTTCCAGGACAACTTGCCTGGGTTTTGACTTGGTCCGGATGCGTCCCACCTTGGCAAGTCTTGCTCGTCGCCAGAGGCTCCGAGATGCACAGAAGACGGTGGCAGCTGCTGAAAAGAAGGGCAGCGGTGAGTTTGTCGACAAGCAAGAACATAGGCAGCTGCCTGTGCTTGGGAAGGAGCAGCTGCCTGGTTTTGGCAATTGCCTTCACAGCGCCCAGAAGCCCGGTGCTCTGCTGCTTTGTTTTTCGCAGTCAGTCAATTGCACACTAGTGAAGCTGAGCCAGGCTCTTCAGCTTTGCTGCTTTTGAGCATCTGTGCTCCACTTATGCTCTGTGACATCTCTGGAGGTTGTTTGCCTCGGCCAGGCTGGAAAGTGCCCGCTAGTACCTAGAGCTGGGCAGGAGAGGGCAGAGAGCACTTCCATCTGACAGCAGGTTGCAGATTGCCTCGGAAAGAGCCGTGTCCTTGGAATGTGCGGCAAATCCTCTTTCTTTGCAAACCGCGGTTAGTGTGCAGTGCAGGTACGCTCTCCCCTTGCCAACTGGAGTGGGAAAGCTTTTTGCTAAGCTAGAGATGACTAGAGAAGCAGAAGCGCGGCTCCGGAGCTATCCGGAGGAAAGTGCCGCTTCCCGGCGTCTTTCGGCTTGAAGCGGCGCTCCGGAGCGCTGCGCTGCCGCTCTACTGAGCTGTGCGCGAATTAGCCGCTTCTTCGCCTCCGAGAAGCAGAGATCGCGGTTGCTTGGAAGAGGCGAAGAACGAAGCCGCAAAGAAGCGGGCTTGTGTGCCAAGCCTTCCGACTGCTGGAGGACGGTGGCTGCCGCTCTCCTGCCTCTTGAATTCACTCTCGGCAAGCGAATGGAAAGCGTTCCAGGACAACTTGCCTGGGTTTTGACTTGGTCCTGATGCCTCCCACCTTGGCAAGTCTTGCTCGTCGCCAGAGGCTCCGAGATGCACAGAAGACGGTGGCAGCTGCTGAAAAGAAGGGCAGCGGTGAGTTTGTCGACAAGCAAGAACATAGGCAGCTGCCTGTGCTTGGGAAGGAGCAGCTGCCTGGTTTTGGCAATTGCCTTCACAGCGCCCAGAAGCCCGGTGCTCTGCTGCTTTGTTTTTCGCAGTCAGTCAATTGCACACTAGTGAAGCTGAGCCAGGCTCTTCAGCTTTGCTGCTTTTGAGCATCTGTGCTCCACTTATGCTCTGTGACATCTCTGGAGGTTGTTTGCCTCGCCCAGGCTGGAAAGTGCCCGCTAGTACCTAGAGCTGGGCAGGAGAGGGCAGAGAGCACTTCCATCTGACAGCAGGTTGCAGATTGCCTCGGAAAGAGCCGTGTCCTTGGAATGTGCAGCAAATCCTCTTTCTTTGCAAACCGCGGTTAGTGTGCAGTGCAGGTACGCTCTCCCCTTGCCAACTGGAGTGGGAAAGCTTTTCGCTAAGCTAGAGATGACTAGAGAAGCAGAAGCGCGGCTCCGGAGCTATCCGGAGGAAAGTGCCGCTTCCCGGCGTCTTTCGGCTTGAAGCGGCGCTCCGGAGCGCTCCGCTGCCGCTCTACTGAGCTGTGCGCGAATTAGCCGCTTCTTCGCCCCCGAGAAGCAGAGATCGCGGTTGCTTGGAAGAGGCGAAGAACGAAGCCGCAAAGAAGCGGGCTTGTGTGCCAAGCCTTCCGACTGCTGGAGGACGGTGGCTGCCGCTCTCCTGCCTCTTGAATTCACTCTCGGCAAGCGAATGGAAAGCGTTCCAGGACAACTTGCCTGGGTTTTGACTTGGTCCTGATGCGTCCCACCTTGGCAAGTCTTGCTCGTCGCCAGAGGCTCTGAGATGCACAGAAGACGGTGGCAGCTGCTGAAAAGAAGGGCAGCGGTGAGTTTGTCGACAAGCAAGAACATAGGCAGCTGCCTGTGCTTGGGTAGGAGCAGCTGCCTGGTTTTGGCAATTGCCTTCACAGCGCCCAGAAGCCCGGTGCTCTGCTGCTTTGTTTTTCGCAGTCAGTCAATTGCACACTAGTGAAGCTGAGCCAGGCTCTTCAGCTTTGCTGCTTTTGAGCATCTGTGCTCCACTTATGCTCTGTGACATCTCTGGAGGTGGTTTGCCTCGGCCAGGCTGGAAAGTGCCCGCTAGTAGCTAGAGCTGGGCAGGAGAGGGCAGAGAGCACTTCCATCTGACAGCAGGTTGCAGATTGCCTCGGAAAGAGCCGTGTCCTTGGAATGTGCAGCAAATCCTCTTTCTTTGCAAACCGCGGTTAGTGTGCAGTGCAGGTACGCTCTCCCCTTGCCAACTGGAGTGGGAAAGCTTTTCGCTAAGCTAGAGATGACTAGAGAAGCAGAAGCGCGGCTCCGGAGCTATCCGGAGGAAAGTGCCGCTTCCCGGCGTCTTTCGGCTTGAAGCGGCGCTCCGGAGCGCTGCGCTGGCGCTCTACTGAGCTGTGCGCGAATTAGCCGCTTCTTCGCCTCGGAGAAGCAAAGATCGCGGTTGCTTGGAAGAGGCGAAGAACGAAGCCGCAAAGAAGCGGGCTTGTGTGCCAAGCCTTCCGACTGCTGGAGGACGGTGGCTGCCGCTCTCCTGCCTCTTGAATTCACTCTCGGCAAGCGAATGGAAAGCGTTCCAGGACAACTTGCCTGGGTTTTGACTTGGTCCGGATGCGTCCCACCTTGGCAAGTCTTGCTCGTCGCCAGAGGCTCCGAGATGCACAGAAGACGGTGGCAGCTGCTGAAAAGAAGGGCAGCGGTGAGTTTGTCGACAAGCAAGAACATAGGCAGCTGCCTGTGCTTGGGAAGGAGCAGCTGCCTGGTTTTGGCAATTGCCTTCACAGCGCCCAGAAGCCCGGTGCTCTGCTGCTTTGTTTTTCGCAGTCAGTCAATTGCACACTAGTGAAGCTGAGCCAGGCTCTTCAGCTTTGCTGCTTTTGAGCATCTGTGCTCCACTTATGCTCTGTGACATCTCTGGAGGTTGTTTGCCTCGGCCAGGCTGGAAAGTGCCCGCTAGTACCTAGAGCTGGGCAGGAGAGGGCAGAGAGCACTTCCATCTGACAGCAGGTTGCAGATTGCCTCGGAAAGAGCCGTGTCCTTGGAATGTGCGGCAAATCCTCTTTCTTTGCAAACCGCGGTTAGTGTGCAGTGCAGGTACGCTCTCCCCTTGCCAACTGGAGTGGGAAAGCTTTTTGCTAAGCTAGAGATGACTAGAGAAGCAGAAGCGCGGCTCCGGAGCTATCCGGAGGAAAGTGCCGCTTCCCGGCGTCTTTCGGCTTGAAGCGGCGCTCCGGAGCGCTGCGCTGCCGCTCTACTGAGCTGTGCGCGAATTAGCCGCTTCTTCGCCTCCGAGAAGCAGAGATCGCGGTTGCTTGGAAGAGGCGAAGAACGAAGCCGCAAAGAAGCGGGCTTGTGTGCCAAGCCTTCCGACTGCTGGAGGACGGTGGCTGCCGCTCTCCTGCCTCTTGAATTCACTCTCGGCAAGCGAATGGAAAGCGTTCCAGGACAACTTGCCTGGGTTTTGACTTGGTCCTGATGCCTCCCACCTTGGCAAGTCTTGCTCGTCGCCAGAGGCTCCGAGATGCACAGAAGACGGTGGCAGCTGCTGAAAAGAAGGGCAGCGGTGAGTTTGTCGACAAGCAAGAACATAGGCAGCTGCCTGTGCTTGGGAAGGAGCAGCTGCCTGGTTTTGGCAATTGCCTTCACAGCGCCCAGAAGCCCGGTGCTCTGCTGCTTTGTTTTTCGCAGTCAGTCAATTGCACACTAGTGAAGCTGAGCCAGGCTCTTCAGCTTTGCTGCTTTTGAGCATCTGTGCTCCACTTATGCTCTGTGACATCTCTGGAGGTTGTTTGCCTCGGCCAGGCTGGAAAGTGCCCGCTAGTACCTAGAGCTGGGCAGGAGAGGGCAGAGAGCACTTCCATCTGACAGCAGGTTGCAGATTGCCTCGGAAAGAGCCGTGTCCTTGGAATGTGCAGCAAATCCTCTTTCTTTGCAAACCGCGGTTAGTGTGCAGTGCAGGTACGCTCTCCCCTTGCCAACTGGAGTGGGAAAGCTTTTCGCTAAGCTAGAGATGACTAGAGAAGCAGAAGCGCGGCTCCGGAGCTATCCGGAGGAAAGTGCCGCTTCCCGGCGTCTTTCGGCTTGAAGCGGCGCTCCGGAGCGCTCCGCTGCCGCTCTACTGAGCTGTGCGCGAATTAGCCGCTTCTTCGCCCCCGAGAAGCAGAGATCGCGGTTGCTTGGAAGAGGCGAAGAACGAAGCCGCAAAGAAGCGGGCTTGTGTGCCAAGCCTTCCGACTGCTGGAGGACGGTGGCTGCCGCTCTCCTGCCTCTTGAATTCACTCTCGGCAAGCGAATGGAAAGCGTTCCAGGACAACTTGCCTGGGTTTTGACTTGGTCCGGATGCGTCCCACCTTGGCAAGTCTTGCTCGTCGCCAGAGGCTCCGAGATGCACAGAAGACGGTGGCAGCTGCTGAAAAGAAGGGCAGCGGTGAGTTTGTCGACAAGCAAGAACATAGGCAGCTGCCTGTGCTTGGGAAGGAGCAGCTGCCTGGTTTTGGCAATTGCCTTCACAGCGCCCAGAAGCCCGGTGCTCTGCTGCTTTGTTTTTCGCAGTCAGTCAATTGCACACTAGTGAAGCTGAGCCAGGCTCTTCAGCTTTGCTGCTTTTGAGCATCTGTGCTCCACTTATGCTCTGTGACATCTCTGGAGGTTGTTTGCCTCGGCCAGGCTGGAAAGTGCCCGCTAGTACCTAGAGCTGGGCAGGAGAGGGCAGAGAGCACTTCCATCTGACAGCAGGTTGCAGATTGCCTCGGAAAGAGCCGTGTCCTTGGAATGTGCGGCAAATCCTCTTTCTTTGCAAACCGCGGTTAGTGTGCAGTGCAGGTACGCTCTCCCCTTGCCAACTGGAGTGGGAAAGCTTTTTGCTAAGCTAGAGATGACTAGAGAAGCAGAAGCGCGGCTCCGGAGCTATCCGGAGGAAAGTGCCGCTTCCCGGCGTCTTTCGGCTTGAAGCGGCGCTCCGGAGCGCTGCGCTGCCGCTCTACTGAGCTGTGCGCGAATTAGCCGCTTCTTCGCCTCCGAGAAGCAGAGATCGCGGTTGCTTGGAAGAGGCGAAGAACGAAGCCGCAAAGAAGCGGGCTTGTGTGCCAAGCCTTCCGACTGCTGGAGGACGGTGGCTGCCGCTCTCCTGCCTCTTGAATTCACTCTCGGCAAGCGAATGGAAAGCGTTCCAGGACAACTTGCCTGGGTTTTGACTTGGTCCTGATGCCTCCCACCTTGGCAAGTCTTGCTCGTCGCCAGAGGCTCCGAGATGCACAGAAGACGGTGGCAGCTGCTGAAAAGAAGGGCAGCGGTGAGTTTGTCGACAAGCAAGAACATAGGCAGCTGCCTGTGCTTGGGAAGGAGCAGCTGCCTGGTTTTGGCAATTGCCTTCACAGCGCCCAGAAGCCCGGTGCTCTGCTGCTTTGTTTTTCGCAGTCAGTCAATTGCACACTAGTGAAGCTGAGCCAGGCTCTTCAGCTTTGCTGCTTTTGAGCATCTGTGCTCCACTTATGCTCTGTGACATCTCTGGAGGTTGTTTGCCTCGCCCAGGCTGGAAAGTGCCCGCTAGTACCTAGAGCTGGGCAGGAGAGGGCAGAGAGCACTTCCATCTGACAGCAGGTTGCAGATTGCCTCGGAAAGAGCCGTGTCCTTGGAATGTGCAGCAAATCCTCTTTCTTTGCAAACCGCGGTTAGTGTGCAGTGCAGGTACGCTCTCCCCTTGCCAACTGGAGTGGGAAAGCTTTTCGCTAAGCTAGAGATGACTAGAGAAGCAGAAGCGCGGCTCCGGAGCTATCCGGAGGAAAGTGCCGCTTCCCGGCGTCTTTCGGCTTGAAGCGGCGCTCCGGAGCGCTCCGCTGCCGCTCTACTGAGCTGTGCGCGAATTAGCCGCTTCTTCGCCCCCGAGAAGCAGAGATCGCGGTTGCTTGGAAGAGGCGAAGAACGAAGCCGCAAAGAAGCGGGCTTGTGTGCCAAGCCTTCCGACTGCTGGAGGACGGTGGCTGCCGCTCTCCTGCCTCTTGAATTCACTCTCGGCAAGCGAATGGAAAGCGTTCCAGGACAACTTGCCTGGGTTTTGACTTGGTCCTGATGCGTCCCACCTTGGCAAGTCTTGCTCGTCGCCAGAGGCTCTGAGATGCACAGAAGACGGTGGCAGCTGCTGAAAAGAAGGGCAGCGGTGAGTTTGTCGACAAGCAAGAACATAGGCAGCTGCCTGTGCTTGGGTAGGAGCAGCTGCCTGGTTTTGGCAATTGCCTTCACAGCGCCCAGAAGCCCGGTGCTCTGCTGCTTTGTTTTTCGCAGTCAGTCAATTGCACACTAGTGAAGCTGAGCCAGGCTCTTCAGCTTTGCTGCTTTTGAGCATCTGTGCTCCACTTATGCTCTGTGACATCTCTGGAGGTGGTTTGCCTCGGCCAGGCTGGAAAGTGCCCGCTAGTAGCTAGAGCTGGGCAGGAGAGGGCAGAGAGCACTTCCATCTGACAGCAGGTTGCAGATTGCCTCGGAAAGAGCCGTGTCCTTGGAATGTGCAGCAAATCCTCTTTCTTTGCAAACCGCGGTTAGTGTGCAGTGCAGGTACGCTCTCCCCTTGCCAACTGGAGTGGGAAAGCTTTTCGCTAAGCTAGAGATGACTAGAGAAGCAGAAGCGCGGCTCCGGAGCTATCCGGAGGAAAGTGCCGCTTCCCGGCGTCTTTCGGCTTGAAGCGGCGCTCCGGAGCGCTGCGCTGCCGCTCTACTGAGCTGTGCGCGAATTAGCCGCTTCTTCGCCTCGGAGAAGCAAAGATCGCGGTTGCTTGGAAGAGGCGAAGAACGAAGCCGCAAAGAAGCGGGCTTGTGTGCCAAGCCTTCCGACTGCTGGAGGACGGTGGCTGCCGCTCTCCTGCCTCTTGAATTCACTCTCGGCAAGCGAATGGAAAGCGTTCCAGGACAACTTGCCTGGGTTTTGACTTGGTCCGGATGCGTCCCACCTTGGCAAGTCTTGCTCGTCGCCAGAGGCTCCGAGATGCACAGAAGACGGTGGCAGCTGCTGAAAAGAAGGGCAGCGGTGAGTTTGTCGACAAGCAAGAACATAGGCAGCTGCCTGTGCTTGGGAAGGAGCAGCTGCCTGGTTTTGGCAATTGCCTTCACAGCGCCCAGAAGCCCGGTGCTCTGCTGCTTTGTTTTTCGCAGTCAGTCAATTGCACACTAGTGAAGCTGAGCCAGGCTCTTCAGCTTTGCTGCTTTTGAGCATCTGTGCTCCACTTATGCTCTGTGACATCTCTGGAGGTTGTTTGCCTCGCCCAGGCTGGAAAGTGCCCGCTAGTACCTAGAGCTGGGCAGGAGAGGGCAGAGAGCACTTCCATCTGACAGCAGGTTGCAGATTGCCTCGGAAAGAGCCGTGTCCTTGGAATGTGCAGCAAATCCTCTTTCTTTGCAAACCGCGGTTAGTGTGCAGTGCAGGTACGCTCTCCCCTTGCCAACTGGAGTGGGAAAGCTTTTCGCTAAGCTAGAGATGACTAGAGAAGCAGAAGCGCGGCTCTGGAGCTATCCGGAGGAAAGTGCCGCTTCCCGGCGTCTTTCGGCTTGAAGCGGCGCTCCGGAGCGCTCCGCTGCCGCTCTACTGAGCTGTGCGCGAATTAGCCGCTTCTTCGCCCCCGAGAAGCAGAGATCGCGGTTGCTTGGAAGAGGCGAAGAACGAAGCCGCAAAGAAGCGGGCTTGTGTGCCAAGCCTTCCGACTGCTGGAGGACGGTGGCTGCCGCTCTCCTGCCTCTTGAATTCACTCTCGGCAAGCGAATGGAAAGCGTTCCAGGACAACTTGCCTGGGTTTTGACTTGGTCCGGATGCGTCCCACCTTGGCAAGTCTTGCTCGTCGCCAGAGGCTCCGAGATGCACAGAAGACGGTGGCAGCTGCTGAAAAGAAGGGCAGCGGTGAGTTTGTCGACAAGCAAGAACATAGGCAGCTGCCTGTGCTTGGGAAGGAGCAGCTGCCTGGTTTTGGCAATTGCCTTCACAGCGCCCAGAAGCCCGGTGCTCTGCTGCTTTGTTTTTCGCAGTCAGTCAATTGCACACTAGTGAAGCTGAGCCAGGCTCTTCAGCTTTGCTGCTTTTGAGCATCTGTGCTCCACTTATGCTCTGTGACATCTCTGGAGGTTGTTTGCCTCGGCCAGGCTGGCAAGTGCCCGCTAGTACCTAGAGCTGGGCAGGAGAGGGCAGAGAGCACTTCCATCTGACAGCAGGTTGCAGATTGCCTCGGAAAGAGCCGTGTCCTTGGAATGTGCAGCAAATCCTCTTTCTTTGCAAACCGCGGTTAGTGTGCAGTGCAGGTACGCTCTCCCCTTGCCAACTGGAGTGGGAAAGCTTTTCGCTAAGCTAGAGATGACTAGAGAAGCAGAAGCGCGGCTCCGGAGCTATCCGGAGGAAAGTGCCGCTTCCCGGCGTCTTTCGGCTTGAAGCGGCGCTCCGGAGCGCTCCGCTGCCGCTCTACTGAGCTGTGCGCGAATTAGCCGCTTCTTCGCCTCCGTGAAGCAGAGATCGCGGTTGCTTGGAAGAGGCGAAGAACGAAGCCGCAAAGAAGCGGGCTTGTGTGCGAAGCCTTCCGACTGCTGGAGGACGGTGGCTGCCGCTCTCCTGCCTCTTGAATTCACTCTCGGCAAGCGAATGGAAAGCGTTCCAGGACAACTTGCCTGGGTTTTGACTTGGTCCGGATGCGTCCCACCTTGGCAAGTCTTGCTCGTCGCCAGAGGCTCCGAGATGCACAGAAGACGGTGGCAGCTGCTGAAAAGAAGGGCAGCGGTGAGTTTGTCGACAAGCAAGAACATAGGCAGCTGCCTGTGCTTGGGAAGGAGCAGCTGCCTGGTTTTGGCAATTGCCTTCACAGCGCCCAGAAGCCCGGTGCTCTGCTGCTTTGTTTTTCGCAGTCAGTCAATTGCACACTAGTGAAGCTGAGCCAGGCTCTTCAGCTTTGCTGCTTTTGAGCATCTGTGCTCCACTTATGCTCTGTGACATCTCTGGAGGTTGTTTGCCTCGGCCAGGCTGGAAAGTGCCCGCTAGTACCTAGAGCTGGGCAGGAGAGGGCAGAGAGCACTTCCATCTGACAGCAGGTTGCAGATTGCCTCGGAAAGAGCCGTGTCCTTGGAATGTGCAGCAAATCCTCTTTCTTTGCAAACCGCGGTTAGTGTGCAGTGCAGGTACGCTCTCCCCTTGCCAACTGGAGTGGGAAAGCTTTTCGCTAAGCTAGAGATGACTAGAGAAGCAGAAGCGCGGCTCCGGAGCTATCTGGAGGAAAGTGCCGCTTCCCGGCGTCTTTCGGCTTGAAGCGGCGCTCCGGAGCACTCCGCTGCCGCTCTACTGAGCTGTGCACGAATTAGCCGCTTCTTCGCCTCCGTGAAGCAGAGATCGCGGTTGCTTGGAAGAGGCGAAGAACGAAGCCGCAAAGAAGCGGGCTTGTGTGCCAAGCCTTCCGACTGCTGGAGGACGGTGGCTGCCGCTCTCCTGCCTCTTGAATTCACTCTCGGCAAGCGAATGGAAAGCGTTCCAGGACAACTTGCCTGGGTTTTGACTTGGTCCGGATGCGTCCCACCTTGGCAAGTCTTGCTCGTCGCCAGAGGCTCCGAGATGCACAGAAGACGGTGGCAGCTGCTGAAAAGAAGGGCAGCGGTGAGTTTGTCGACAAGCAAGAACATAGGCAGCTGCCTGTGCTTGGGAAGGAGCAGCTGCCTGGTTTTGGCAATTGCCTTCACAGCGCCCAGAAGCCCGGTGCTCTGCTGCTTTGTTTTTCGCAGTCAGTCAATTGCACACTAGTGAAGCTGAGCCAGGCTCTTCAGCTTTGCTGCTTTTGAGCATCTGTGCTCCACTTATGCTCTGTGACATCTCTGGAGGTTGTTTGCCTCGCCCAGGCTGGAAAGTGCCCGCTAGTACCTAGAGCTGGGCAGGAGAGGGCAGAGAGCACTTCCATCTGACAGCAGGTTGCAGATTGCCTCGGAAAGAGCCGTGTCCTTGGAATGTGCGGCAAATCCTCTTTCTTTGCAAACCGCGGTTAGTGTGCAGTGCAGGTACGCTCTCCCCTTGCCAACTGGAGTGGGAAAGCTTTTTGCTAAGCTAGAGATGACTAGAGAAGCAGAAGCGCGGCTCCGGAGCTATCCGGAGGAAAGTGCCGCTTCCCGGCGTCTTTCGGCTTGAAGCGGCGCTCCGGAGCGCTGCGCTGCCGCTCTACTGAGCTGTGCGCGAATTAGCCGCTTCTTCGCCTCCGAGAAGCAGAGATCGCGGTTGCTTGGAAGAGGCGAAGAACGAAGCCGCAAAGAAGCGGGCTTGTGTGCCAAGCCTTCCGACTGCTGGAGGACGGTGGCTGCCGCTCTCCTGCCTCTTGAATTCACTCTCGGCAAGCGAATGGAAAGCGTTCCAGGACAACTTGCCTGGGTTTTGACTTGGTCCTGATGCCTCCCACCTTGGCAAGTCTTGCTCGTCGCCAGAGGCTCCGAGATGCACAGAAGACGGTGGCAGCTGCTGAAAAGAAGGGCAGCGGTGAGTTTGTCGACAAGCAAGAACATAGGCAGCTGCCTGTGCTTGGGAAGGAGCAGCTGCCTGGTTTTGGCAATTGCCTTCACAGCGCCCAGAAGCCCGGTGCTCTGCTGCTTTGTTTTTCGCAGTCAGTCAATTGCACACTAGTGAAGCTGAGCCAGGCTCTTCAGCTTTGCTGCTTTTGAGCATCTGTGCTCCACTTATGCTCTGTGACATCTCTGGAGGTTGTTTGCCTCGGCCAGGCTGGCAAGTGCCCGCTAGTACCTAGAGCTGGGCAGGAGAGGGCAGAGAGCACTTCCATCTGACAGCAGGTTGCAGATTGCCTCGGAAAGAGCCGTGTCCTTGGAATGTGCAGCAAATCCTCTTTCTTTGCAAACCGCGGTTAGTGTGCAGTGCAGGTACGCTCTCCCCTTGCCAACTGGAGTGGGAAAGCTTTTCGCTAAGCTAGAGATGACTAGAGAAGCAGAAGCGCGGCTCCGGAGCTATCCGGAGGAAAGTGCCGCTTCCGGCGTCTTTCGGCTTGAAGCGGCGCTCCGGAGCGCTCCGCTGCCGCTCTACTGAGCTGTGCGCGAATTAGCCGCTTCTTCGCCCCCGAGAAGCAGAGATCGCGGTTGCTTGGAAGAGGCGAAGAACGAAGCCGCAAAGAAGCGGGCTTGTGTGCCAAGCCTTCCGACTGCTGGAGGACGGTGGCTGCCGCTCTCCTGCCTCTTGAATTCACTCTCGGCAAGCGAATGGAAAGCGTTCCAGGACAACTTGCCTGGGTTTTGACTTGGTCCGGATGCGTCCCACCTTGGCAAGTCTTGCTCGTCGCCAGAGGCTCCGAGATGCACAGAAGACGGTGGCAGCTGCTGAAAAGAAGGGCAGCGGTGAGTTTGTCGACAAGCAAGAACATAGGCAGCTGCCTGTGCTTGGGAAGGAGCAGCTGCCTGGTTTTGGCAATTGCCTTCACAGCGCCCAGAAGCCCGGTGCTCTGCTGCTTTGTTTTTCGCAGTCAGTCAATTGCACACTAGTGAAGCTGAGCCAGGCTCTTCAGCTTTGCTGCTTTTGAGCATCTGTGCTCCACTTATGCTCTGTGACATCTCTGGAGGTGGTTTGCCTCGGCCAGGCTGGAAAGTGCCCGCTAGTAGCTAGAGCTGGGCAGGAGAGGGCAGAGAGCACTTCCATCTGACAGCAGGTTGCAGATTGCCTCGGAAAGAGCCGTGTCCTTGGAATGTGCAGCAAATCCTCTTTCTTTGCAAACCGCGGTTAGTGTGCAGTGCAGGTACGCTCTCCCCTTGCCAACTGGAGTGGGAAAGCTTTTCGCTAAGCTAGAGATGACTAGAGAAGCAGAAGCGCGGCTCCGGAGCTATCCGGAGGAAAGTGCCGCTTCCCGGCGTCTTTCGGCTTGAAGCGGCGCTCCGGAGCGCTGCGCTGGCGCTCTACTGAGCTGTGCGCGAATTAGCCGCTTCTTCGCCTCCGTGAAGCAGAGATCGCGGTTGCTTGGAAGAGGCGAAGAACGAAGCCGCAAAGAAGCGGGCTTGTGTGCCAAGCCTTCCGACTGCTGGAGGACGGTGGCTGCCGCTCTCCTGCCTCTTGAATTCACTCTCGGCAAGCGAATGGAAAGCGTTCCAGGACAACTTGCCTGGGTTTTGACTTGGTCCTGATGCTCCCACCTTGGCAAGTCTTGCTCGTCGCCAGAGGCTCCGAGATGCACAGAAGACGGTGGCAGCTGCTGAAAAGAAGGGCAGCGGTGAGTTTGTCGACAAGCAAGAACATAGGCAGCTGCCTGTGCTTGGGAAGGAGCAGCTGCCTGGTTTTGGCAATTGCCTTCACAGCGCCCAGAAGCCCGGTGCTCTGCTGCTTTGTTTTTCGCAGTCAGTCAATTGCACACTAGTGAAGCTGAGCCAGGCTCTTCAGCTTTGCTGCTTTTGAGCATCTGTGCTCCACTTATGCTCTGTGACATCTCTGGAGGTTGTTTGCCTCGCCAGGCTGGAAAGTGCCCGCTAGTACCTAGAGCTGGGCAGGAGAGGGCAGAGAGCACTTCCATCTGACAGCAGGTTGCAGATTGCCTCGGAAAGAGCCGTGTCCTTGGAATGTGCAGCAAATCCTCTTTCTTTGCAAACCGCGGTTAGTGTGCAGTGCAGGTACGCTCTCCCCTTGCCAACTGGAGTGGGAAAGCTTTTCGCTAAGCTAGAGATGACTAGAGAAGCAGAAGCGCGGCTCCGGAGCTATCCGGAGGAAAGTGCCGCTTCCCGGCGTCTTTCGGCTTGAAGCGGCGCTCCGGAGCGCTCCGCTGCCGCTCTACTGAGCTGTGCGCGAATTAGCCGCTTCTTCGCCCCCGAGAAGCAGAGATCGCGGTTGCTTGGAAGAGGCGAAGAACGAAGCCGCAAAGAAGCGGGCTTGTGTGCCAAGCCTTCCGACTGCTGGAGGACGGTGGCTGCCGCTCTCCTGCCTCTTGAATTCACTCTCGGCAAGCGAATGGAAAGCGTTCCAGGACAACTTGCCTGGGTTTTGACTTGGTCCGGATGCGTCCCACCTTGGCAAGTCTTGCTCGTCGCCAGAGGCTCCGAGATGCACAGAAGACGGTGGCAGCTGCTGAAAAGAAGGGCAGCGGTGAGTTTGTCGACAAGCAAGAACATAGGCAGCTGCCTGTGCTTGGGAAGGAGCAGCTGCCTGGTTTTGGCAATTGCCTTCACAGCGCCCAGAAGCCCGGTGCTCTGCTGCTTTGTTTTTCGCAGTCAGTCAATTGCACACTAGTGAAGCTGAGCCAGGCTCTTCAGCTTTGCTGCTTTTGAGCATCTGTGCTCCACTTATGCTCTGTGACATCTCTGGAGGTGGTTTGCCTCGGCCAGGCTGGAAAGTGCCCGCTAGTAGCTAGAGCTGGGCAGGAGAGGGCAGAGAGCACTTCCATCTGACAGCAGGTTGCAGATTGCCTCGGAAAGAGCCGTGTCCTTGGAATGTGCAGCAAATCCTCTTTCTTTGCAAACCGCGGTTAGTGTGCAGTGCAGGTACGCTCTCCCCTTGCCAACTGGAGTGGGAAAGCTTTTCGCTAAGCTAGAGATGACTAGAGAAGCAGAAGCGCGGCTCCGGAGCTATCCGGAGGAAAGTGCCGCTTCCCGGCGTCTTTCGGCTTGAAGCGGCGCTCCGGAGCGCTGCGCTGGCGCTCTACTGAGCTGTGCGCGAATTAGCCGCTTCTTCGCCTCCGAGAAGCAAAGATCGCGGTTGCTTGGAAGAGGCGAAGAACGAAGCCGCAAAGAAGCGGGCTTGTGTGCCAAGCCTTCCGACTGCTGGAGGACGGTGGCTGCCGCTCTCCTGCCTCTTGAATTCACTCTCGGCAAGCGAATGGAAAGCGTTCCAGGACAACTTGCCTGGGTTTTGACTTGGTCCTGATGCGTCCCACCTTGGCAAGTCTTGCTCGTCGCCAGAGGCTCCGAGATGCACAGAAGACGGTGGCAGCTGCTGAAAAGAAGGGCAGCGGTGAGTTTGTCGACAAGCAAGAACATAGGCAGCTGCCTGTGCTTGGGAAGGAGCAGCTGCCTGGTTTTGGCAATTGCCTTCACAGCGCCCAGAAGCCCGGTGCTCTGCTGCTTTGTTTTTCGCAGTCAGTCAATTGCACACTAGTGAAGCTGAGCCAGGCTCTTCAGCTTTGCTGCTTTTGAGCATCTGTGCTCCACTTATGCTCTGTGACATCTCTGGAGGTTGTTTGCCTCGGCCAGGCTGGAAAGTGCCCGCTAGTACCTAGAGCTGGGCAGGAGAGGGCAGAGAGCACTTCCATCTGACAGCAGGTTGCAGATTGCCTCGGAAAGAGCCGTGTCCTTGGAATGTGCAGCAAATCCTCTTTCTTTGCAAACCGCGGTTAGTGTGCAGTGCAGGTACGCTCTCCCCTTGCCAACTGGAGTGGGAAAGCTTTTCGCTAAGCTAGAGATGACTAGAGAAGCAGAAGCGCGGCTCCGGAGCTATCCGGAGGAAAGTGCCGCTTCCCGGCGTCTTTCGGCTTGAAGCGGCGCTCCGGAGCGCTCCGCTGCCGCTCTACTGAGCTGTGCGCGAATTAGCCGCTTCTTCGCCCCCGAGAAGCAGAGATCGCGGTTGCTTGGAAGAGGCGAAGAACGAAGCCGCAAAGAAGCGGGCTTGTGTGCCAAGCCTTCCGACTGCTGGAGGACGGTGGCTGCCGCTCTCCTGCCTCTTGAATTCACTCTCGGCAAGCGAATGGAAAGCGTTCCAGGACAACTTGCCTGGGTTTTGACTTGGTCCGGATGCGTCCCACCTTGGCAAGTCTTGCTCGTCGCCAGAGGCTCCGAGATGCACAGAAGACGGTGGCAGCTGCTGAAAAGAAGGGCAGCGGTGAGTTTGTCGACAAGCAAGAACATAGGCAGCTGCCTGTGCTTGGGAAGGAGCAGCTGCCTGGTTTTGGCAATTGCCTTCACAGCGCCCAGAAGCCCGGTGCTCTGCTGCTTTGTTTTTCGCAGTCAGTCAATTGCACACTAGTGAAGCTGAGCCAGGCTCTTCAGCTTTGCTGCTTTTGAGCATCTGTGCTCCACTTATGCTCTGTGACATCTCTGGAGGTTGTTTGCCTCGGCCAGGCTGGCAAGTGCCCGCTAGTACCTAGAGCTGGGCAGGAGAGGGCAGAGAGCACTTCCATCTGACAGCAGGTTGCAGATTGCCTCGGAAAGAGCCGTGTCCTTGGAATGTGCAGCAAATCCTCTTTCTTTGCAAACCGCGGTTAGTGTGCAGTGCAGGTACGCTCTCCCCTTGCCAACTGGAGTGGGAAAGCTTTTCGCTAAGCTAGAGATGACTAGAGAAGCAGAAGCGCGGCTCCGGAGCTATCCGGAGGAAAGTGCCGCTTCCCGGCGTCTTTCGGCTTGAAGCGGCGCTCCGGAGCGCTCCGCTGCCGCTCTACTGAGCTGTGCACGAATTAGCCGCTTCTTCGCCTCCGTGAAGCAGAGATCGCGGTTGCTTGGAAGAGGCGAAGAACGAAGCCGCAAAGAAGCGGGCTTGTGTGCCAAGCCTTCCGACTGCTGGAGGACGGTGGCTGCCGCTCTCCTGCCTCTTGAATTCACTCTCGGCAAGCGAATGGAAAGCGTTCCAGGACAACTTGCCTGGGTTTTGACTTGGTCCGGATGCGTCCCACCTTGGCAAGTCTTGCTCGTCGCCAGAGGCTCCGAGATGCACAGAAGACGGTGGCAGCTGCTGAAAAGAAGGGCAGCGGTGAGTTTGTCGACAAGCAAGAACATAGGCAGCTGCCTGTGCTTGGGAAGGAGCAGCTGCCTGGTTTTGGCAATTGCCTTCACAGCGCCCAGAAGCCCGGTGCTCTGCTGCTTTGTTTTTCGCAGTCAGTCAATTGCACACTAGTGAAGCTGAGCCAGGCTCTTCAGCTTTGCTGCTTTTGAGCATCTGTGCTCCACTTATGCTCTGTGACATCTCTGGAGGTTGTTTGCCTCGGCCAGGCTGGAAAGTGCCCGCTAGTACCTAGAGCTGGGCAGGAGAGGGCAGAGAGCACTTCCATCTGACAGCAGGTTGCAGATTGCCTCGGAAAGAGCCGTGTCCTTGGAATGTGCGGCAAATCCTCTTTCTTTGCAAACCGCGGTTAGTGTGCAGTGCAGGTACGCTCTCCCCTTGCCAACTGGAGTGGGAAAGCTTTTTGCTAAGCTAGAGATGACTAGAGAAGCAGAAGCGCGGCTCCGGAGCTATCCGGAGGAAAGTGCCGCTTCCCGGCGTCTTTCGGCTTGAAGCGGCGCTCCGGAGCGCTGCGCTGCCGCTCTACTGAGCTGTGCGCGAATTAGCCGCTTCTTCGCCTCCGAGAAGCAGAGATCGCGGTTGCTTGGAAGAGGCGAAGAACGAAGCCGCAAAGAAGCGGGCTTGTGTGCCAAGCCTTCCGACTGCTGGAGGACGGTGGCTGCCGCTCTCCTGCCTCTTGAATTCACTCTCGGCAAGCAAATGGAAAGCGTTCCAGGACAACTTGCCTGGGTTTTGACTTGGTCCTGATGCCTCCCACCTTGGCAAGTCTTGCTCGTCGCCAGAGGCTCCGAGATGCACAGAAGACGGTGGCAGCTGCTGAAAAGAAGGGCAGCGGTGAGTTTGTCGACAAGCAAGAACATAGGCAGCTGCCTGTGCTTGGGAAGGAGCAGCTGCCTGGTTTTGGCAATTGCCTTCACAGCGCCCAGAAGCCCGGTGCTCTGCTGCTTTGTTTTTCGCAGTCAGTCAATTGCACACTAGTGAAGCTGAGCCAGGCTCTTCAGCTTTGCTGCTTTTGAGCATCTGTGCTCCACTTATGCTCTGTGACATCTCTGGAGGTTGTTTGCCTCGGCCAGGCTGGCAAGTGCCCGCTAGTACCTAGAACTGGGCAGGAGAGGGCAGAGAGCACTTCCATCTGACAGCAGGTTGCAGATTGCCTCGGAAAGAGCCGTGTCCTTGGAATGTGCAGCAAATCCTCTTTCTTTGCAAACCGCGGTTAGTGTGCAGTGCAGGTACGCTCTCCCCTTGCCAACTGGAGTGGGAAAGCTTTTCGCTAAGCTAGAGATGACTAGAGAAGCAGAAGCGCGGCTCCGGAGCTATCCGGAGGAAAGTGCCGCTTCCCGGCGTCTTTCGGCTTGAAGCGGCGCTCCGGAGCGCTCCGCTGCCGCTCTACTGAGCTGTGCGCGAATTAGCCGCTTCTTCGCCCCCGAGAAGCAGAGATCGCGGTTGCTTGGAAGAGGCGAAGAACGAAGCCGCAAAGAAGCGGGCTTGTGTGCCAAGCCTTCCGACTGCTGGAGGACGGTGGCTGCCGCTCTCCTGCCTCTTGAATTCACTCTCGGCAAGCGAATGGAAAGCGTTCCAGGACAACTTGCCTGGGTTTTGACTTGGTCCTGATGCGTCCCACCTTGGCAAGTCTTGCTCGTCGCCAGAGGCTCTGAGATGCACAGAAGACGGTGGCAGCTGCTGAAAAGAAGGGCAGCGGTGAGTTTGTCGACAAGCAAGAACATAGGCAGCTGCCTGTGCTTGGGTAGGAGCAGCTGCCTGGTTTTGGCAATTGCCTTCACAGCGCCCAGAAGCCCGGTGCTCTGCTGCTTTGTTTTTCGCAGTCAGTCAATTGCACACTAGTGAAGCTGAGCCAGGCTCTTCAGCTTTGCTGCTTTTGAGCATCTGTGCTCCACTTATGCTCTGTGACATCTCTGGAGGTGGTTTGCCTCGGCCAGGCTGGAAAGTGCCCGCTAGTAGCTAGAGCTGGGCAGGAGAGGGCAGAGAGCACTTCCATCTGACAGCAGGTTGCAGATTGCCTCGGAAAGAGCCGTGTCCTTGGAATGTGCAGCAAATCCTCTTTCTTTGCAAACCGCGGTTAGTGTGCAGTGCAGGTACGCTCTCCCCTTGCCAACTGGAGTGGGAAAGCTTTTCGCTAAGCTAGAGATGACTAGAGAAGCAGAAGCGCGGCTCCGGAGCTATCCGGAGGAAAGTGCCGCTTCCCGGCGTCTTTCGGCTTGAAGCGGCGCTCCGGAGCGCTGCGCTGGCGCTCTACTGAGCTGTGCGCGAATTAGCCGCTTCTTCGCCTCGGAGAAGCAAAGATCGCGGTTGCTTGGAAGAGGCGAAGAACGAAGCCGCAAAGAAGCGGGCTTGTGTGCCAAGCCTTCCGACTGCTGGAGGACGGTGGCTGCCGCTCTCCTGCCTCTTGAATTCACTCTCGGCAAGCGAATGGAAAGCGTTCCAGGACAACTTGCCTGGGTTTTGACTTGGTCCGGATGCGTCCCACCTTGGCAAGTCTTGCTCGTCGCCAGAGGCTCCGAGATGCACAGAAGACGGTGGCAGCTGCTGAAAAGAAGGGCAGCGGTGAGTTTGTCGACAAGCAAGAACATAGGCAGCTGCCTGTGCTTGGGAAGGAGCAGCTGCCTGGTTTTGGCAATTGCCTTCACAGCGCCCAGAAGCCCGGTGCTCTGCTGCTTTGTTTTTCGCAGTCAGTCAATTGCACACTAGTGAAGCTGAGCCAGGCTCTTCAGCTTTGCTGCTTTTGAGCATCTGTGCTCCACTTATGCTCTGTGACATCTCTGGAGGTTGTTTGCCTCGCCCAGGCTGGAAAGTGCCCGCTAGTACCTAGAGCTGGGCAGGAGAGGGCAGAGAGCACTTCCATCTGACAGCAGGTTGCAGATTGCCTCGGAAAGAGCCGTGTCCTTGGAATGTGCAGCAAATCCTCTTTCTTTGCAAACCGCGGTTAGTGTGCAGTGCAGGTACGCTCTCCCCTTGCCAACTGGAGTGGGAAAGCTTTTCGCTAAGCTAGAGATGACTAGAGAAGCAGAAGCGCGGCTCTGGAGCTATCCGGAGGAAAGTGCCGCTTCCCGGCGTCTTTCGGCTTGAAGCGGCGCTCCGGAGCGCTCCGCTGCCGCTCTACTGAGCTGTGCGCGAATTAGCCGCTTCTTCGCCCCCGAGAAGCAGAGATCGCGGTTGCTTGGAAGAGGCGAAGAACGAAGCCGCAAAGAAGCGGGCTTGTGTGCCAAGCCTTCCGACTGCTGGAGGACGGTGGCTGCCGCTCTCCTGCCTCTTGAATTCACTCTCGGCAAGCGAATGGAAAGCGTTCCAGGACAACTTGCCTGGGTTTTGACTTGGTCCGGATGCGTCCCACCTTGGCAAGTCTTGCTCGTCGCCAGAGGCTCCGAGATGCACAGAAGACGGTGGCAGCTGCTGAAAAGAAGGGCAGCGGTGAGTTTGTCGACAAGCAAGAACATAGGCAGCTGCCTGTGCTTGGGAAGGAGCAGCTGCCTGGTTTTGGCAATTGCCTTCACAGCGCCCAGAAGCCCGGTGCTCTGCTGCTTTGTTTTTCGCAGTCAGTCAATTGCACACTAGTGAAGCTGAGCCAGGCTCTTCAGCTTTGCTGCTTTTGAGCATCTGTGCTCCACTTATGCTCTGTGACATCTCTGGAGGTTGTTTGCCTCGGCCAGGCTGGCAAGTGCCCGCTAGTACCTAGAGCTGGGCAGGAGAGGGCAGAGAGCACTTCCATCTGACAGCAGGTTGCAGATTGCCTCGGAAAGAGCCGTGTCCTTGGAATGTGCAGCAAATCCTCTTTCTTTGCAAACCGCGGTTAGTGTGCAGTGCAGGTACGCTCTCCCCTTGCCAACTGGAGTGGGAAAGCTTTTCGCTAAGCTAGAGATGACTAGAGAAGCAGAAGCGCGGCTCCGGAGCTATCCGGAGGAAAGTGCCGCTTCCCGGCGTCTTTCGGCTTGAAGCGGCGCTCCGGAGCGCTCCGCTGCCGCTCTACTGAGCTGTGCACGAATTAGCCGCTTCTTCGCCTCCGTGAAGCAGAGATCGCGGTTGCTTGGAAGAGGCGAAGAACGAAGCCGCAAAGAAGCGGGCTTGTGTGCGAAGCCTTCCGACTGCTGGAGGACGGTGGCTGCCGCTCTCCTGCCTCTTGAATTCACTCTCGGCAAGCGAATGGAAAGCGTTCCAGGACAACTTGCCTGGGTTTTGACTTGGTCCGGATGCGTCCCACCTTGGCAAGTCTTGCTCGTCGCCAGAGGCTCCGAGATGCACAGAAGACGGTGGCAGCTGCTGAAAAGAAGGGCAGCGGTGAGTTTGTCGACAAGCAAGAACATAGGCAGCTGCCTGTGCTTGGGAAGGAGCAGCTGCCTGGTTTTGGCAATTGCCTTCACAGCGCCCAGAAGCCCGGTGCTCTGCTGCTTTGTTTTTCGCAGTCAGTCAATTGCACACTAGTGAAGCTGAGCCAGGCTCTTCAGCTTTGCTGCTTTTGAGCATCTGTGCTCCACTTATGCTCTGTGACATCTCTGGAGGTTGTTTGCCTCGGCCAGGCTGGCAAGTGCCCGCTAGTACCTAGAGCTGGGCAGGAGAGGGCAGAGAGCACTTCCATCTGACAGCAGGTTGCAGATTGCCTCGGAAAGAGCCGTGTCCTTGGAATGTGCAGCAAATCCTCTTTCTTTGCAAACCGCGGTTAGTGTGCAGTGCAGGTACGCTCTCCCCTTGCCAACTGGAGTGGGAAAGCTTTTCGCTAAGCTAGAGATGACTAGAGAAGCAGAAGCGCGGCTCCGGAGCTATCTGGAGGAAAGTGCCGCTTCCCGGCGTCTTTCGGCTTGAAGCGGCGCTCCGGAGCGCTGCGCTGGCGCTCTACTGAGCTGTGCACGAATTAGCCGCTTCTTCGCCTCCGTGAAGCAGAGATCGCGGTTGCTTGGAAGAGGCGAAGAACGAAGCCGCAAAGAAGCGGGCTTGTGTGCCAAGCCTTCCGACTGCTGGAGGACGGTGGCTGCCGCTCTCCTGCCTCTTGAATTCACTCTCGGCAAGCGAATGGAAAGCATTCCAGGACAACTTGCCTGGGTTTTGACTTGGTCCGGATGCGTCCCACCTTGGCAAGTCTTGCTCGTCGCCAGAGGCTCCGAGATGCACAGAAGACGGTGGCAGCTGCTGAAAAGAAGGGCAGCGGTGAGTTTGTCGACAAGCAAGAACATAGGCAGCTGCCTGTGCTTGGGAAGGAGCAGCTGCCTGGTTTTGGCAATTGCCTTCACAGCGCCCAGAAGCCCGGTGCTCTGCTGCTTTGTTTTTCGCAGTCAGTCAATTGCACACTAGTGAAGCTGAGCCAGGCTCTTCAGCTTTGCTGCTTTTGAGCATCTGTGCTCCACTTATGCTCTGTGACATCTCTGGAGGTTGTTTGCCTCGGCCAGGCTGGAAAGTGCCCGCTAGTACCTAGAGCTGGGCAGGAGAGGGCAGAGAGCACTTCCATCTGACAGCAGGTTGCAGATTGCCTCGGAAAGAGCCGTGTCCTTGGAATGTGCAGCAAATCCTCTTTCTTTGCAAACCGCGGTTAGTGTGCAGTGCAGGTACGCTCTCCCCTTGCCAACTGGAGTGGGAAAGCTTTTCGCTAAGCTAGAGATGACTAGAGAAGCAGAAGCGCGGCTCCGGAGCTATCCGGAGGAAAGTGCCGCTTCCCGGCGTCTTTCGGCTTGAAGCGGCGCTCCGGAGCGCTCCGCTGCCGCTCTACTGAGCTGTGCGCGAATTAGCCGCTTCTTCGCCCCCGAGAAGCAGAGATCGCGGTTGCTTGGAAGAGGCGAAGAACGAAGCCGCAAAGAAGCGGGCTTGTGTGCCAAGCCTTCCGACTGCTGGAGGACGGTGGCTGCCGCTCTCCTGCCTCTTGAATTCACTCTCGGCAAGCGAATGGAAAGCGTTCCAGGACAACTTGCCTGGGTTTTGACTTGGTCCGGATGCGTCCCACCTTGGCAAGTCTTGCTCGTCGCCAGAGGCTCCGAGATGCACAGAAGACGGTGGCAGCTGCTGAAAAGAAGGGCAGCGGTGAGTTTGTCGACAAGCAAGAACATAGGCAGCTGCCTGTGCTTGGGAAGGAGCAGCTGCCTGGTTTTGGCAATTGCCTTCACAGCGCCCAGAAGCCCGGTGCTCTGCTGCTTTGTTTTTCGCAGTCAGTCAATTGCACACTAGTGAAGCTGAGCCAGGCTCTTCAGCTTTGCTGCTTTTGAGCATCTGTGCTCCACTTATGCTCTGTGACATCTCTGGAGGTTGTTTGCCTCGCCCAGGCTGGAAAGTGCCCGCTAGTACCTAGAGCTGGGCAGGAGAGGGCAGAGAGCACTTCCATCTGACAGCAGGTTGCAGATTGCCTCGGAAAGAGCCGTGTCCTTGGAATGTGCAGCAAATCCTCTTTCTTTGCAAACCGCGGTTAGTGTGCAGTGCAGGTACGCTCTCCCCTTGCCAACTGGAGTGGGAAAGCTTTTCGCTAAGCTAGAGATGACTAGAGAAGCAGAAGCGCGGCTCCGGAGCTATCCGGAGGAAAGTGCCGCTTCCCGGCGTCTTTCGGCTTGAAGCGGCGCTCCGGAGCGCTGCGCTGGCGCTCTACTGAGCTGTGCGCGAATTAGCCGCTTCTTCGCCTCCGAGAAGCAGAGATCGCGGTTGCTTGGAAGAGGCGAAGAACGAAGCCGCAAAGAAGCGGGCTTGTGTGCCAAGCCTTCCGACTGCTGGAGGACGGTGGCTGCCGCTCTCCTGCCTCTTGAATTCACTCTCGGCAAGCGAATGGAAAGCGTTCCAGGACAACTTGCCTGGGTTTTGACTTGGTCCTGATGCGTCCCACCTTGGCAAGTCTTGCTCGTCGCCAGAGGCTCCGAGATGCACAGAAGACGGTGGCAGCTGCTGAAAAGAAGGGCAGCGGTGAGTTTGACGACAAGCAAGAACATAGGCAGCTGCCTGTGCTTGGGAAGGAGCAGCTGCCTGGTTTTGGCAATTGCCTTCACAGCGCCCAGAAGCCCGGTGCTCTGCTGCTTTGTTTTTCGCAGTCAGTCAATTGCACACTAGTGAAGCTGAGCCAGGCTCTTCAGCTTTGCTGCTTTTGAGCATCTGTGCTCCACTTATGCTCTGTGACATCTCTGGAGGTTGTTTGCCTCGGCCAGGCTGGCAAGTGCCCGCTAGTACCTAGAGCTGGGCAGGAGAGGGCAGAGAGCACTTCCATCTGACAGCAGGTTGCAGATTGCCTCGGAAAGAGCCGTGTCCTTGGAATGTGCAGCAAATCCTCTTTCTTTGCAAACCGCGGTTAGTGTGCAGTGCAGGTACGCTCTCCCCTTGCCAAATGGAGTGGGAAAGCTTTTCGCTAAGCTAGAGATGACTAGAGAAGCAGAAGCGCGGCTCCGGAGCTATCCGGAGGAAAGTGCCGCTTCCCGGCGTCTTTCGGCTTGAAGCGGCGCTCCGGAGCGCTGCGCTGCCGCTCTACTGAGCTGTGCGTGAATTAGCCGCTTCTTCGCCCCCGAGAAGCAGAGATCGCGGTTGCTTGGAAGAGGCGAAGAACGAAGCCGCAAAGAAGCGGGCTTGTGTGCCAAGCCTTCCGACTGCTGGAGGACGGTGGCTGCCGCTCTCCTGCCTCTTGAATTCACTCTCGGCAAGCGAATGGAAAGCGTTCCAGGACAACTTGCCTGGGTTTTGACTTGGTCCTGATGCCTCCCACCTTGGCAAGTCTTGCTCGTCGCCAGAGGCTCCGAGATGCACAGAAGACGGTGGCAGCTGCTGAAAAGAAGGGCAGCGGTGAGTTTGTCGACAAGCAAGAACATAGGCAGCTGCCTGTGCTTGGGAAGGAGCAGCTGCCTGGTTTTGGCAATTGCCTTCACAGCGCCCAGAAGCCCGGTGCTCTGCTGCTTTGTTTTTCGCAGTCAGTCAATTGCACACTAGTGAAGCTGAGCCAGGCTCTTCAGCTTTGCTGCTTTTGAGCATCTGTGCTCCACTTATGCTCTGTGACATCTCTGGAGGTTGTTTGCCTCGGCCAGGCTGGCAAGTGCCCGCTAGTACCTAGAGCTGGGCAGGAGAGGGCAGAGAGCACTTCCATCTGACAGCAGGTTGCAGATTGCCTCGGAAAGAGCCGTGTCCTTGGAATGTGCAGCAAATCCTCTTTCTTTGCAAACCGCGGTTAGTGTGCAGTGCAGGTACGCTCTCCCCTTGCATACTGGAGTGGGAAAGCTTTTCGCTAAGCTAGAGATGACTAGAGAAGCAGAAGCGCGGCTCCGGAGCTATCTGGAGGAAAGTGCCGCTTCCCGGCGTCTTTCGGCTTGAAGCGGCGCTCCGGAGCGCTCCGCTGCCGCTCTACTGAGCTGTGCACGAATTAGCCGCTTCTTCGCCTCCGTGAAGCAGAGATCGCGGTTGCTTGGAAGAGGCGAAGAACGAAGCCGCAAAGAAGCGGGCTTGTGTGCCAAGCCTTCCGACTGCTGGAGGACGGTGGCTGCCGCTCTCCTGCCTCTTGAATTCACTCTCGGCAAGCGAATGGAAAGCGTTCCAGGACAACTTGCCTGGGTTTTGACTTGGTCCGGATGCGTCCCACCTTGGCAAGTCTTGCTCGTCGCCAGAGGCTCCGAGATGCACAGAAGACGGTGGCAGCTGCTGAAAAGAAGGGCAGCGGTGAGTTTGTCGACAAGCAAGAACATAGGCAGCTGCCTGTGCTTGGGAAGGAGCAGCTGCCTGGTTTTGGCAATTGCCTTCACAGCGCCCAGAAGCCCGGTGCTCTGCTGCTTTGTTTTTCGCAGTCAGTCAATTGCACACTAGTGAAGCTGAGCCAGGCTCTTCAGCTTTGCTGCTTTTGAGCATCTGTGCTCCACTTATGCTCTGTGACATCTCTGGAGGTGGTTTGCCTCGGCCAGGCTGGAAAGTGCCCGCTAGTACCTAGAGCTGGGCAGGAGAGGGCAGAGAGCACTTCCATCTGACAGCAGGTTGCAGATTGCCTCGGAAAGAGCCGTGTCCTTGGAATGTGCAGCAAATCCTCTTTCTTTGCAAACCGCGGTTAGTGTGCAGTGCAGGTACGCTCTCCCCTTGCCAACTGGAGTGGGAAAGCTTTTCGCTAAGCTAGAGATGACTAGAGAAGCAGAAGCGCGGCTCCGGAGCTCTCCGGAGGAAAGTGCCGCTTCCCGGCGTCTTTCGGCTTGAAGCGGCGCTCCGGAGCGCTCCGCTGCCGCTCTACTGAGCTGTGCGCGAATTAGCCGCTTCTTCGCCCCCGAGAAGCAGAGATCGCGGTTGCTTGGAAGAGGCGAAGAACGAAGCCGCAAAGAAGCGGGCTTGTGTGCCAAGCCTTCCGACTGCTGGAGGACGGTGGCTGCCGCTCTCCTGCCTCTTGAATTCACTCTCGGCAAGCGAATGGAAAGCGTTCCAGGACAACTTGCCTGGGTTTTGACTTGGTCCTGATGCGTCCCACCTTGGCAAGTCTTGCTCGTCGCCAGAGGCTCCGAGATGCACAGAAGACGGTGGCAGCTGCTGAAAAGAAGGGCAGCGGTGAGTTTGTCGACAAGCAAGAACATAGGCAGCTGCCTGTGCTTGGGAAGGAGCAGCTGCCTGGTTTTGGCAATTGCCTTCACAGCGCCCAGAAGCCCGGTGCTCTGCTGCTTTGTTTTTCGCAGTCAGTCAATTGCACACTAGTGAAGCTGAGCCAGGCTCTTCAGCTTTGCTGCTTTTGAGCATCTGTGCTCCACTTATGCTCTGTGACATCTCTGGAGGTTGTTTGCCTCGCCCAGGCTGGAAAGTGCCCGCTAGTACCTAGAGCTGGGCAGGAGAGGGCAGAGAGCACTTCCATCTGACAGCAGGTTGCAGATTGCCTCGGAAAGAGCCGTGTCCTTGGAATGTGCAGCAAATCCTCTTTCTTTGCAAACCGCGGTTAGTGTGCAGTGCAGGTACGCTCTCCCCTTGCCAACTGGAGTGGGAAAGCTTTTCGCTAAGCTAGAGATGACTAGAGAAGCAGAAGCGCGGCTCCGGAGCTATCTGGAGGAAAGTGCCGCTTCCCGGCGTCTTTCGGCTTGAAGCGGCGCTCCGGAGCGCTCCGCTGCCGCTCTACTGAGCTGTGCACGAATTAGCCGCTTCTTCGCCTCCGTGAAGCAGAGATCGCGGTTGCTTGGAAGAGGCGAAGAACGAAGCCGCAAAGAAGCGGGCTTGTGTGCCAAGCCTTCCGACTGCTGGAGGACGGTGGCTGCCGCTCTCCTGCCTCTTGAATTCACTCTCGGCAAGCGAATGGAAAGCGTTCCAGGACAACTTGCCTGGGTTTTGACTTGGTCCGGATGCGTCCCACCTTGGCAAGTCTTGCTCGTCGCCAGAGGCTCCGAGATGCACAGAAGACGGTGGCAGCTGCTGAAAAGAAGGGCAGCGGTGAGTTTGTCGACAAGCAAGAACATAGGCAGCTGCCTGTGCTTGGGAAGGAGCAGCTGCCTGGTTTTGGCAATTGCCTTCACAGCGCCCAGAAGCCCGGTGCTCTGCTGCTTTGTTTTTCGCAGTCAGTCAATTGCACACTAGTGAAGCTGAGCCAGGCTCTTCAGCTTTGCTGCTTTTGAGCATCTGTGCTCCACTTATGCTCTGTGACATCTCTGGAGGTGGTTTGCCTCGGCCAGGCTGGAAAGTGCCCGCTAGTACCTAGAGCTGGGCAGGAGAGGGCAGAGAGCACTTCCATCTGACAGCAGGTTGCAGATTGCCTCGGAAAGAGCCGTGTCCTTGGAATGTGCAGCAAATCCTCTTTCTTTGCAAACCGCGGTTAGTGTGCAGTGCAGGTACGCTCTCCCCTTGCCAACTGGAGTGGGAAAGCTTTTCGCTAAGCTAGAGATGACTAGAGAAGCAGAAGCGCGGCTCCGGAGCTATCCGGAGGAAAGTGCCGCTTCCCGGCGTCTTTCGGCTTGAAGCGGCGCTCCGGAGCGCTCCGCTGCCGCTCTACTGAGCTGTGCGCGAATTAGCCGCTTCTTCGCCCCCGAGAAGCAGAGATCGCGGTTGCTTGGAAGAGGCGAAGAACGAAGCCGCAAAGAAGCGGGCTTGTGTGCCAAGCCTTCCGACTGCTGGAGGACGGTGGCTGCCGCTCTCCTGCCTCTTGAATTCACTCTCGGTAAGCGAATGGAAAGCGTTCCAGGACAACTTGCCTGGGTTTTGACTTGGTCCTGATGCCTCCCACCTTGGCAAGTCTTGCTCGTCGCCAGAGGCTCCGAGATGCACAGAAGACGGTGGCAGCTGCTGAAAAGAAGGGCAGCGGTGAGTTTGTCGACAAGCAAGAACATAGGCAGCTGCCTGTGCTTGGGAAGGAGCAGCTGCCTGGTTTTGGCAATTGCCTTCACAGCGCCCAGAAGCCCGGTGCTCTGCTGCTTTGTTTTTCGCAGTCAGTCAATTGCACACTAGTGAAGCTGAGCCAGGCTCTTCAGCTTTGCTGCTTTTGAGCATCTGTGCTCCACTTATGCTCTGTGACATCTCTGGAGGTTGTTTGCCTCGGCCAGGCTGGCAAGTGCCCGCTAGTAGCTAGAGCTGGGCAGGAGAGGGCAGAGAGCACTTCCATCTGACAGCAGGTTGCAGATTGCCTCGGAAAGAGCCGTGTCCTTGGAATGTGCAGCAAATCCTCTTTCTTTGCAAACCGCGGTTAGTGTGCAGTGCAGGTACGCTCTCCCCTTGCCAACTGGAGTGGGAAAGCTTTTCGCTAAGCTAGAGATGACTAGAGAAGCAGAAGCGCGGCTCCGGAGCTTTCCGGAGGAAAGTGCCGCTTCCCGGCGTCTTTCGGCTTGAAGCGGCGCTCCGGAGCGCTCCGCTGCCGCTCTACTGAGCTGTGCGCGAATTAGCCGCTTCTTCGCCCCCGAGAAGCAGAGATCGCGGTTGCTTGGAAGAGGCGAAGAACGAAGCCGCAAAGAAGCGGGCTTGTGTGCCAAGCCTTCCGACTGCTGGAGGACGGTGGCTGCCGCTCTCCTGCCTCTTGAATTCACTCTCGGCAAGCGAATGGAAAGCGTTCCAGGACAACTTGCCTGGGTTTTGACTTGGTCCTGATGCGTCCCACCTTGGCAAGTCTTGCTCGTCGCCAGAGGCTCCGAGATGCACAGAAGACGGTGGCAGCTGCTGAAAAGAAGGGCAGCGGTGAGTTTGTCGACAAGCAAGAACATAGGCAGCTGCCTGTGCTTGGGAAGGAGCAGCTGCCTGGTTTTGGCAATTGCCTTCACAGCGCCCAGAAGCCCGGTGCTCTGCTGCTTTGTTTTTCGCAGTCAGTCAATTGCACACTAGTGAAGCTGAGCCAGGCTCTTCAGCTTTGCTGCTTTTGAGCATCTGTGCTCCACTTATGCTCTGTGACATCTCTGGAGGTTGTTTGCCTCGGCCAGGCTGGCAAGTGCCCGCTAGTACCTAGAGCTGGGCAGGAGAGGGCAGAGAGCACTTCCATCTGACAGCAGGTTGCAGATTGCCTCGGAAAGAGCCGTGTCCTTGGAATGTGCAGCAAATCCTCTTTCTTTGCAAACCGCGGTTAGTGTGCAGTGCAGGTACGCTCTCCCCTTGCCAACTGGAGTGGGAAAGCTTTTCGCTAAGCTAGAGATGACTAGAGAAGCAGAAGCGCGGCTCCGGAGCTTTCCGGAGGAAAGTGCCGCTTCCCGGCGTCTTTCGGCTTGAAGCGGCGCTCCGGAGCGCTCCGCTGCCGCTCTACTGAGCTGTGCGCGAATTAGCCGCTTCTTCGCCCCCGAGAAGCAGAGATCGCGGTTGCTTGGAAGAGGCGAAGAACGAAGCCGCAAAGAAGCGGGCTTGTGTGCCAAGCCTTCCGACTGCTGGAGGACGGTGGCTGCCGCTCTCCTGCCTCTTGAATTCACTCTCGGCAAGCGAATGGAAAGCGTTCCAGGACAACTTGCCTGGGTTTTGACTTGGTCCTGATGCGTCCCACCTTGGCAAGTCTTGCTCGTCGCCAGAGGCTCCGAGATGCACAGAAGACGGTGGCAGCTGCTGAAAAGAAGGGCAGCGGTGAGTTTGTCGACAAGCAAGAACATAGGCAGCTGCCTGTGCTTGGGAAGGAGCAGCTGCCTGGTTTTGGCAATTGCCTTCACAGCGCCCAGAAGCCCGGTGCTCTGCTGCTTTGTTTTTCGCAGTCAGTCAATTGCACACTAGTGAAGCTGAGCCAGGCTCTTCAGCTTTGCTGCTTTTGAGCATCTGTGCTCCACTTATGCTCTGTGACATCTCTGGAGGTGGTTTGCCTCGGCCAGGCTGGCAAGTGCCCGCTAGTACCTAGAGCTGGGCAGGAGAGGGCAGAGAGCACTTCCATCTGACAGCAGGTTGCAGATTGCCTCGGAAAGAGCCGTGTCCTTGGAATGTGCAGCAAATCCTCTTTCTTTGCAAACCGCGGTTAGTGTGCAGTGCAGGTACGCTCTGCCCTTGCCAACTGGAGTGGGAAAGCTTTTCGCTAAGCTAGAGATGACTAGAGAAGCAGAAGCGCGGCTCCGGAGCTATCCGGAGGAAAGTGCCGCTTCCCGGCGTCTTTCGGCTTGAAGCGGCGCTCCGGAGCGCTGCGCTGGCGCTCTACTGAGCTGTGCGCGAATTAGCCGCTTCTTCGCCTCCGAGAAGCAAAGATCGCGGTTGCTTGGAAGAGGCGAAGAACGAAGCCGCAAAGAAGCGGGCTTGTGTGCGAAGCCTTCCGACTGCTGGAGGACGGTGGCTGCCGCTCTCCTGCCTCTTGAATTCACTCTCGGCAAGCGAATGGAAAGCGTTCCAGGACAACTTGCCTGGGTTTTGACTTGGTCCTGATGCGTCCCACCTTGGCAAGTCTTGCTCGTCGCCAGAGGCTCCGAGATGCACAGAAGACGGTGGCAGCTGCTGAAAAGAAGGGCAGCGGTGAGTTTGTCGACAAGCAAGAACATAGGCAGCTGCCTGTGCTTGGGAAGGAGCAGCTGCCTGGTTTTGGCAATTGCCTTCACAGCGCCCAGAAGCCCGGTGCTCTGCTGCTTTGTTTTTCGCAGTCAGTCAATTGCACACTAGTGAAGCTGAGCCAGGCTCTTCAGCTTTGCTGCTTTTGAGCATCTGTGCTCCACTTATGCTCTGTGACATCTCTGGAGGTTGTTTGCCTCGGCCAGGCTGGCAAGTGCCCGCTAGTAGCTAGAACTGGGCAGGAGAGGGCAGAGAGCACTTCCATCTGACAGCAGGTTGCAGATTGCCTCGGAAAGAGCCGTGTCCTTGGAATGTGCAGCAAATCCTCTTTCTTTGCAAACCGCGGTTAGTGTGCAGTGCAGGTACGCTCTCCCCTTGCCAACTGGAGTGGGAAAGCTTTTCGCTAAGCTAGAGATGACTAGAGAAGCAGAAGCGCGGCTCCGGAGCTATCCGGAGGAAAGTGCCGCTTCCCGGCGTCTTTCGGCTTGAAGCGGCGCTCCGGAGCGCTCCGCTGCCGCTCTACTGAGCTGTGCGCGAATTAGCCGCTTCTTCGCCCCCGAGAAGCAGAGATCGCGGTTGCTTGGAAGAGGCGAAGAACGAAGCCGCAAAGAAGCGGGCTTGTGTGCCAAGCCTTCCGACTGCTGGAGGACGGTGGCTGCCGCTCTCCTGCCTCTTGAATTCACTCTCGGCAAGCGAATGGAAAGCGTTCCAGGACAACTTGCCTGGGTTTTGACTTGGTCCTGATGCGTCCCACCTTGGCAAGTCTTGCTCGTCGCCAGAGGCTCCGAGATGCACAGAAGACGGTGGCAGCTGCTGAAAAGAAGGGCAGCGGTGAGTTTGTCGACAAGCAAGAACATAGGCAGCTGCCTGTGCTTGGGAAGGAGCAGCTGCCTGGTTTTGGCAATTGCCTTCACAGCGCCCAGAAGCCCGGTGCTCTGCTGCTTTGTTTTTCGCAGTCAGTCAATTGCACACTAGTGAAGCTGAGCCAGGCTCTTCAGCTTTGCTGCTTTTGAGCATCTGTGCTCCACTTATGCTCTGTGACATCTCTGGAGGTTGTTTGCCTCGGCCAGGCTGGCAAGTGCCCGCTAGTACCTAGAGCTGGGCAGGAGAGGGCAGAGAGCACTTCCATCTGACAGCAGGTTGCAGATTGCCTCGGAAAGAGCCGTGTCCTTGGAATGTGCAGCAAATCCTCTTTCTTTGCAAACCGCGGTTAGTGTGCAGTGCAGGTACGCTCTCCCCTTGCCAACTGGAGTGGGAAAGCTTTTCGCTAAGCTAGAGATGACTAGAGAAGCAGAAGCGCGGCTCCGGAGCTATCCGGAGGAAAGTGCCGCTTCCCGGCGTCTTTCGGCTTGAAGCGGCGCTCCGGAGCGCTCCGCTGCCGCTCTACTGAGCTGTGCGCGAATTAGCCGCTTCTTCGCCCCCGAGAAGCAGAGATCGCGGTTGCTTGGAAGAGGCGAAGAACGAAGCCGCAAAGAAGCGGGCTTGTGTGCCAAGCCTTCCGACTGCTGGAGGACGGTGGCTGCCGCTCTCCTGCCTCTTGAATTCACTCTCGGCAAGCGAATGGAAAGCGTTCCAGGGACAACTTGCCTGGGTTTTGACTTGGTCCTGATGCGTCCCACCTTGGCAAGTCTTGCTCGTCGCCAGAGGCTCCGAGATGCACAGAAGACGGTGGCAGCTGCTGAAAAGAAGGGCAGCGGTGAGTTTGTCGACAAGCAAGAACATAGGCAGCTGCCTGTGCTTGGGAAGGAGCAGCTGCCTGGTTTTGGCAATTGCCTTCACAGCGCCCAGAAGCCCGGTGCTCTGCTGCTTTGTTTTTCGCAGTCAGTCAATTGCACACTAGTGAAGCTGAGCCAGGCTCTTCAGCTTTGCTGCTTTTGAGCATCTGTGCTCCACTTATGCTCTGTGACATCTCTGGAGGTGGTTTGCCTCGGCCAGGCTGGAAAGTGCCCGCTAGTACCTAGAGCTGGGCAGGAGAGGGCAGAGAGCACTTCCATCTGACAGCAGGTTGCAGATTGCCTCGGAAAGAGCCGTGTCCTTGGAATGTGCAGCAAATCCTCTTTCTTTGCAAACCGCGGTTAGTGTGCAGTGCAGGTACGCTCTCCCCTTGCCAACTGGAGTGGGAAAGCTTTTCGCTAAGCTAGAGATGACTAGAGAAGCAGAAGCGCGGCTCCGGAGCTATCTGGAGGAAAGTGCCGCTTCCCGGCGTCTTTCGGCTTGAAGCGGCGCTCCGGAGCGCTCCGCTGCCGCTCTACTGAGCTGTGCGCGAATTAGCCGCTTCTTCGCCTCCGTGAAGCAGAGATCGCGGTTGCTTGGAAGAGGCGAAGAACGAAGCCGCAAAGAAGCGGGCTTGTGTGCCAAGCCTTCCGACTGCTGGAGGACGGTGGCTGCCGCTCTCCTGCCTCTTGAATTCACTCTCGGCAAGCGAATGGAAAGCGTTCCAGGACAACTTGCCTGGGTTTTGACTTGGTCCGGATGCGTCCCACCTTGGCAAGTCTTGCTCGTCGCCAGAGGCTCCGAGATGCACAGAAGACGGTGGCAGCTGCTGAAAAGAAGGGCAGCGGTGAGTTTGTCGACAAGCAAGAACATAGGCAGCTGCCTGTGCTTGGGAAGGAGCAGCTGCCTGGTTTTGGCAATTGCCTTCACAGCGCCCAGAAGCCCGGTGCTCTGCTGCTTTGTTTTTCGCAGTCAGTCAATTGCACACTAGTGAAGCTGAGCCAGGCTCTTCAGCTTTGCTGCTTTTGAGCATCTGTGCTCCACTTATGCTCTGTGACATCTCTGGAGGTGGTTTGCCTCGGCCAGGCTGGCAAGTGCCCGCTAGTACCTAGAGCTGGGCAGGAGAGGGCAGAGAGCACTTCCATCTGACAGCAGGTTGCAGATTGCCTCGGAAAGAGCCGTGTCCTTGGAATGTGCAGCAAATCCTCTTTCTTTGCAAACCGCGGTTAGTGTGCAGTGCAGGTACGCTCTCCCCTTGCCAACTGGAGTGGGAAAGCTTTTCGCTAAGCTAGAGATGACTAGAGAAGCAGAAGCGCGGCTCCGGAGCTATCCGGAGGAAAGTGCCGCTTCCCGGCGTCTTTCGGCTTGAAGCGGCGCTCCGGAGCGCTCCGCTGCCGCTCTACTGAGCTGTGCACGAATTAGCCGCTTCTTCGCCCCCGAGAAGCAGAGATCGCGGTTGCTTGGAAGAGGCGAAGAACGAAGCCGCAAAGAAGCGGGCTTGTGTGCCAAGCCTTCCGACTGCTGGAGGACGGTGGCTGCCGCTCTCCTGCCTCTTGAATTCACTCTCGGCAAGCGAATGGAAAGCGTTCCAGGACAACTTGCCTGGGTTTTGACTTGGTCCGGATGCGTCCCACCTTGGCAAGTCTTGCTCGTCGCCAGAGGCTCCGAGATGCACAGAAGACGGTGGCAGCTGCTGAAAAGAAGGGCAGCGGTGAGTTTGTCGACAAGCAAGAACATAGGCAGCTGCCTGTGCTTGGGAAGGAGCAGCTGCCTGGTTTTGGCAATTGCCTTCACAGCGCCCAGAAGCCCGGTGCTCTGCTGCTTTGTTTTTCGCAGTCAGTCAATTGCACACTAGTGAAGCTGAGCCAGGCTCTTCAGCTTTGCTGCTTTTGAGCATCTGTGCTCCACTTATGCTCTGTGACATCTCTGGAGGTGGTTTGCCTCGGCCAGGCTGGCAAGTGCCCGCTAGTACCTAGAGCTGGGCAGGAGAGGGCAGAGAGCACTTCCATCTGACAGCAGGTTGCAGATTGCCTCGGAAAGAGCCGTGTCCTTGGAATGTGCAGCAAATCCTCTTTCTTTGCAAACCGCGGTTAGTGTGCAGTGCAGGTACGCTCTCCCCTTGCCAACTGGAGTGGGAAAGCTTTTCGCTAAGCTAGAGATGACTAGAGAAGCAGAAGCGCGGCTCCGGAGCTATCCGGAGGAAAGTGCCGCTTCCCGGCGTCTTTCGGCTTGAAGCGGCGCTCCGGAGCGCTCCGCTGCCGCTCTACTGAGCTGTGCGCGAATTAGCCGCTTCTTCGCCCCCGAGAAGCAGAGATCGCGGTTGCTTGGAAGAGGCGAAGAACGAAGCCGCAAAGAAGCGGGCTTGTGTGCCAAGCCTTCCGACTGCTGGAGGACGGTGGCTGCCGCTCTCCTGCCTCTTGAATTCACTCTCGGCAAGCGAATGGAAAGCGTTCCAGGACAACTTGCCTGGGTTTTGACTTGGTCCTGATGCGTCCCACCTTGGCAAGTCTTGCTCGTCGCCAGAGGCTCCGAGATGCACAGAAGACGGTGGCAGCTGCTGAAAAGAAGGGCAGCGGTGAGTTTGTCGACAAGCAAGAACATAGGCAGCTGCCTGTGCTTGGGAAGGAGCAGCTGCCTGGTTTTGGCAATTGCCTTCACAGCGCCCAGAAGCCCGGTGCTCTGCTGCTTTGTTTTTCGCAGTCAGTCAATTGCACACTAGTGAAGCTGAGCCAGGCTCTTCAGCTTTGCTGCTTTTGAGCATCTGTGCTCCACTTATGCTCTGTGACATCTCTGGAGGTTGTTTGCCTCGGCCAGGCTGGCAAGTGCCCGCTAGTACCTAGAGCTGGGCAGGAGAGGGCAGAGAGCACTTCCATCTGACAGCAGGTTGCAGATTGCCTCGGAAAGAGCCGTGTCCTTGGAATGTGCAGCAAATCCTCTTTCTTTGCAAACCGCGGTTAGTGTGCAGTGCAGGTACGCTCTCCCCTTGCCAACTGGAGTGGGAAAGCTTTTCGCTAAGCTAGAGATGACTAGAGAAGCAGAAGCGCGGCTCCGGAGCTATCCGGAGGAAAGTGCCGCTTCCCGGCGTCTTTCGGCTTGAAGCGGCGCTCCGGAGCGCTCCGCTGCCGCTCTACTGAGCTGTGCGCGAATTAGCCGCTTCTTCGCCCCCCGAGAAGCAGAGATCGCGGTTGCTTGGAAGAGGCGAAGAACGAAGCCGCAAAGAAGCGGGCTTGTGTGCCAAGCCTTCCGACTGCTGGAGGACGGTGGCTGCCGCTCTCCTGCCTCTTGAATTCACTCTCGGCAAGCGAATGGAAAGCGTTCCAGGACAACTTGCCTGGGTTTTGACTTGGTCCTGATGCGTCCCACCTTGGCAAGTCTTGCTCGTCGCCAGAGGCTCCGAGATGCACAGAAGACGGTGGCAGCTGCTGAAAAGAAGGGCAGCGGTGAGTTTGTCGACAAGCAAGAACATAGGCAGCTGCCTGTGCTTGGGAAGGAGCAGCTGCCTGGTTTTGGCAATTGCCTTCACAGCGCCCAGAAGCCCGGTGCTCTGCTGCTTTGTTTTTCGCAGTCAGTCAATTGCACACTAGTGAAGCTGAGCCAGGCTCTTCAGCTTTGCTGCTTTTGAGCATCTGTGCTCCACTTATGCTCTGTGACATCTCTGGAGGTTGTTTGCCTCGGCCAGGCTGGCAAGTGCCCGCTAGTACCTAGAGCTGGGCAGGAGACGGCAGAGAGCACTTCCATCTGACAGCAGGTTGCAGATTGCCTCGGAAAGAGCCGTGTCCTTGGAATGTGCGGCAAATCCTCTTTCTTTGCAAACCGCGGTTAGTGTGCAGTGCAGGTACGCTCTCCCCTTGCCAACTGGAGTGGGAAAGCTTTTCGCTAAGCTAGAGATGACTAGAGAAGCAGAAGCGCGGCTCCGGAGCTATCCGGAGGAAAGTGCCGCTTCCCGGCGTCTTTCGGCTTGAAGCGGCGCTCCGGAGCGCTGCGCTGGCGCTCTACTGAGCTGTGCGCGAATTAGCCGCTTCTTCGCCTCCGAGAAGCAGAGATCGCGGTTGCTTGGAAGAGGCGAAGAACGAAGCCGCAAAGAAGCGGGCTTGTGTGCCAAGCCTTCCGACTGCTGGAGGACGGTGGCTGCCGCTCTCCTGCCTCTTGAATTCACTCTCGGCAAGCGAATGGAAAGCGTTCCAGGACAACTTGCCTGGGTTTTGACTTGGTCCGGATGCGTCCCACCTTGGCAAGTCTTGCTCGTCGCCAGAGGCTCCGAGATGCACAGAAGACGGTGGCAGCTGCTGAAAAGAAGGGCAGCGGTGAGTTTGTCGACAAGCAAGAACATAGGCAGCTGCCTGTGCTTGGGAAGGAGCAGCTGCCTGGTTTTGGCAATTGCCTTCACAGCGCCCAGAAGCCCGGTGCTCTGCTGCTTTGTTTTTCGCAGTCAGTCAATTGCACACTAGTGAAGCTGAGCCAGGCTCTTCAGCTTTGCTGCTTTTGAGCATCTGTGCTCCACTTATGCTCTGTGACATCTCTGGAGGTGGTTTGCCTCGGCCAGGCTGGCAAGTGCCCGCTAGTACCTAGAGCTGGGCAGGAGAGGGCAGAGAGCACTTCCATCTGACAGCAGGTTGCAGATTGCCTCGGAAAGAGCCGTGTCCTTGGAATGTGCAGCAAATCCTCTTTCTTTGCAAACCGCGGTTAGTGTGCAGTGCAGGTACGCTCTCCCCTTGCCAACTGGAGTGGGAAAGCTTTTCGCTAAGCTAGAGATGACTAGAGAAGCAGAAGCGCGGCTCCGGAGCTATCCGGAGGAAAGTGCCGCTTCCCGGCGTCTTTCGGCTTGAAGCGGCGCTCCGGAGCGCTCCGCTGCCGCTCTACTGAGCTGTGCGCGAATTAGCCGCTTCTTCGCCCCCGAGAAGCAGAGATCGCGGTTGCTTGGAAGAGGCGAAGAACGAAGCCGCAAAGAAGCGGGCTTGTGTGCGAAGCCTTCCGACTGCTGGAGGACGGTGGCTGCCGCTCTCCTGCCTCTTGAATTCACTCTCGGCAAGCGAATGGAAAGCGTTCCAGGACAACTTGCCTGGGTTTTGACTTGGTCCTGATGCGTCCCACCTTGGCAAGTCTTGCTCGTCGCCAGAGGCTCCGAGATGCACAGAAGACGGTGGCAGCTGCTGAAAAGAAGGGCAGCGGTGAGTTTGTCGACAAGCAAGAACATAGGCAGCTGCCTGTGCTTGGGAAGGAGCAGCTGCCTGGTTTTGGCAATTGCCTTCACAGCGCCCAGAAGCCCGGTGCTCTGCTGCTTTGTTTTTCGCAGTCAGTCAATTGCACACTAGTGAAGCTGAGCCAGGCTCTTCAGCTTTGCTGCTTTTGAGCATCTGTGCTCCACTTATGCTCTGTGACATCTCTGGAGGTTGTTTGCCTCGGCCAGGCTGGCAAGTGCCCGCTAGTACCTAGAGCTGGGCAGGAGAGGGCAGAGAGCACTTCCATCTGACAGCAGGTTGCAGATTGCCTCGGAAAGAGCCGTGTCCTTGGAATGTGCAGCAAATCCTCTTTCTTTGCAAACCGCGGTTAGTGTGCAGTGCAGGTACGCTCTCCCCTTGCCAACTGGAGTGGGAAAGCTTTTCGCTAAGCTAGAGATGACTAGAGAAGCAGAAGCGCGGCTCCGGAGCTATCCGGAGGAAAGTGCCGCTTCCCGGCGTCTTTCGGCTTGAAGCGGCGCTCCGGAGCGCTGCGCTGCCGCTCTACTGAGCTGTGCGTGAATTAGCCGCTTCTTCGCCCCCGAGAAGCAGAGATCGCGGTTGCTTGGAAGAGGCGAAGAACGAAGCCGCAAAGAAGCGGGCTTGTGTGCGAAGCCTTCCGACTGCTGGAGGACGGTGGCTGCCGCTCTCCTGCCTCTTGAATTCACTCTCGGCAAGCGAATGGAAAGCGTTCCAGGACAACTTGCCTGGGTTTTGACTTGGTCCTGATGCGTCCCACCTTGGCAAGTCTTGCTCGTCGCCAGAGGCTCCGAGATGCACAGAAGACGGTGGCAGCTGCTGAAAAGAAGGGCAGCGGTGAGTTTGTCGACAAGCAAGAACATAGGCAGCTGCCTGTGCTTGGGAAGGAGCAGCTGCCTGGTTTTGGCAATTGCCTTCACAGCGCCCAGAAGCCCGGTGCTCTGCTGCTTTGTTTTTCGCAGTCAGTCAATTGCACACTAGTGAAGCTGAGCCAGGCTCTTCAGCTTTTCTGCTTTTGAGCATCTGTGCTCCACTTATGCTCTGTGACATCTCTGGAGGTTGTTTGCCTCGGCCAGGCTGGCAAGTGCCCGCTAGTACCTAGAGCTGGGCAGGAGAGGGCAGAGAGCACTTCCATCTGACAGCAGGTTGCAGATTGCCTCGGAAAGAGCCGTGTCCTTGGAATGTGCAGCAAATCCTCTTTCTTTGCAAACCGCGGTTAGTGTGCAGTGCAGGTACGCTCTCCCCCTTGCCAACTGGAGTGGGAAAGCTTTTCGCTAAGCTAGAGATGACTAGAGAAGCAGAAGCGCGGCTCCGGAGCTATCCAGAGGAAAGTGCCGCTTCCCGGCGTCTTTCGGCTTGAAGCGGCGCTCCGGAGCGCTCCGCTGCCGCTCTACTGAGCTGTGCGCGAATTAGCCGCTTCTTCGCCCCCGAGAAGCAGAGATCGCGGTTGCTTGGAAGAGGCGAAGAACGAAGCCGCAAAGAAGCGGGCTTGTGTGCCAAGCCTTCCGACTGCTGGAGGACGGTGGCTGCCGCTCTCCCGCCTCTTGAATTCACTCTCGGCAAGCGAATGGAAAGCGTTCCAGGACAACTTGCCTGGGTTTTGACTTGGTCCTGATGCGTCCCACCTTGGCAAGTCTTGCTCGTCGCCAGAGGCTCCGAGATGCACAGAAGACGGTGGCAGCTGCTGAAAAGAAGGGCAGCGGTGAGTTTGTCGACAAGCAAGAACATAGGCAGCTGCCTGTGCTTGGGAAGGAGCAGCTGCCTGGTTTTGGCAATTGCCTTCACAGCGCCCAGAAGCCCGGTGCTCTGCTGCTTTGTTTTTCGCAGTCAGTCAATTGCACACTAGTGAAGCTGAGCCAGGCTCTTCAGCTTTGCTGCTTTTGAGCATCTGTGCTCCACTTATGCTCTGTGACATCTCTGGAGGTGGTTTGCCTCGGCCAGGCTGGAAAGTGCCCGCTAGTACCTAGAGCTGGGCAGGAGAGGGCAGAGAGCACTTCCATCTGACAGCAGGTTGCAGATTGCCTCGGAAAGAGCCGTGTCCTTGGAATGTGCAGCAAATCCTCTTTCTTTGCAAACCGCGGTTAGTGTGCAGTGCAGGTACGCTCTCCCCTTGCCAACTGGAGTGGGAAAGCTTTTCGCTAAGCTAGAGATGACTAGAGAAGCAGAAGCGCGGCTCCGGAGCTATCCGGAGGAAAGTGCCGCTTCCCCGGCGTCTTTCGGCTTGAAGCGGCGCTCCGGAGCGCTGCGCTGCCGCTCTACTGAGCTGTGCGCGAATTAGCCGCTTCTTCGCCTCCGAGAAGCAGAGATCGCGGTTGCTTGGAAGAGGCGAAGAACGAAGCCGCAAAGAAGCGGGCTTGTGTGCCAAGCCTTCCGACTGCTGGAGGACGGTGGCTGCCGCTCTCCTGCCTCTTGAATTCACTCTCGGCAAGCGAATGGAAAGCGTTCCAGGACAACTTGCCTGGGTTTTGACTTGGTCCTGATGCGTCCCACCTTGGCAAGTCTTGCTCGTCGCCAGAGGCTCCGAGATGCACAGAAGACGGTGGCAGCTGCTGAAAAGAAGGGCAGCGGTGAGTTTGTCGACAAGCAAGAACATAGGCAGCTGCCTGTGCTTGGGAAGGAGCAGCTGCCTGGTTTTGGCAATTGCCTTCACAGCGCCCAGAAGCCCGGTGCTCTGCTGCTTTGTTTTTCGCAGTCAGTCAATTGCACACTAGTGAAGCTGAGCCAGGCTCTTCAGCTTTGCTGCTTTTGAGCATCTGTGCTCCACTTATGCTCTGTGACATCTCTGGAGGTGGTTTGCCTCGGCCAGGCTGGAAAGTGCCCGCTAGTACCTAGAGCTGGGCAGGAGAGGGCAGAGAGCACTTCCATCTGACAGCAGGTTGCAGATTGCCTCGGAAAGAGCCGTGTCCTTGGAATGTGCAGCAAATCCTCTTTCTTTGCAAACCGCGGTTAGTGTGCAGTGCAGGTACGCTCTCCCCTTGCCAACTGGAGTGGGAAAGCTTTTCGCTAAGCTAGAGATGACTAGAGAAGCAGAAGCGCGGCTCCGGAGCTATCCGGAGGAAAGTGCCGCTTCCCGGCGTCTTTCGGCTTGAAGCGGCGCTCCGGAGCGCTGCGCTGGCGCTCTACTGAGCTGTGCGCGAATTAGCCGCTTCTTCGCCTCCGAGAAGCAGAGATCGCGGTTGCTTGGAAGAGGCGAAGAACGAAGCCGCAAAGAAGCGGGCTTGTGTGCCAAGCCTTCCGACTGCTGGAGGACGGTGGCTGCCGCTCTCCTGCCTCTTGAATTCACTCTCGGCAAGCGAATGGAAAGCGTTCCAGGACAACTTGCCTGGGTTTTGACTTGGTCCGGATGCGTCCCACCTTGGCAAGTCTTGCTCGTCGCCAGAGGCTCCGAGATGCACAGAAGACGGTGGCAGCTGCTGAAAAGAAGGGCAGCGGTGAGTTTGTCGACAAGCAAGAACATAGGCAGCTGCCTGTGCTTGGGAAGGAGCAGCTGCCTGGTTTTGGCAATTGCCTTCACAGCGCCCAGAAGCCCGGTGCTCTGCTGCTTTGTTTTTCGCAGTCAGTCAATTGCACACTAGTGAAGCTGAGCCAGGCTCTTCAGCTTTGCTGCTTTTGAGCATCTGTGCTCCACTTATGCTCTGTGACATCTCTGGAGGTGGTTTGCCTCGGCCAGGCTGGCAAGTGCCCGCTAGTACCTAGAGCTGGCAGGAGAGGGCAGAGAGCACTTCCATCTGACAGCAGGTTGCAGATTGCCTCGGAAAGAGCCGTGTCCTTGGAATGTGCAGCAAATCCTCTTTCTTTGCAAACCGCGGTTAGTGTGCAGTGCAGGTACGCTCTCCCCTTGCCAACTGGAGTGGGAAAGCTTTTCGCTAAGCTAGAGATGACTAGAGAAGCAGAAGCGCGGCTCCGGAGCTATCCGGAGGAAAGTGCCGCTTCCCGGCGTCTTTCGGCTTGAAGCGGCGCTCCGGAGCGCTCCGCTGCCGCTCTACTGAGCTGTGCGCGAATTAGCCGCTTCTTCGCCCCCGAGAAGCAGAGATCGCGGTTGCTTGGAAGAGGCGAAGAACGAAGCCGCAAAGAAGCGGGCTTGTGTGCCAAGCCTTCCGACTGCTGGAGGACGGTGGCTGCCGCTCTCCTGCCTCTTGAATTCACTCTCGGCAAGCGAATGGAAAGCGTTCCAGGACAACTTGCCTGGGTTTTGACTTGGTCCTGATGCGTCCCACCTTGGCAAGTCTTGCTCGTCGCCAGAGGCTCCGAGATGCACAGAAGACGGTGGCAGCTGCTGAAAAGAAGGGCAGCGGTGAGTTTGTCGACAAGCAAGAACATAGGCAGCTGCCTGTGCTTGGGAAGGAGCAGCTGCCTGGTTTTGGCAATTGCCTTCACAGCGCCCAGAAGCCCGGTGCTCTGCTGCTTTGTTTTTCGCAGTCAGTCAATTGCACACTAGTGAAGCTGAGCCAGGCTCTTCAGCTTTGCTGCTTTTGAGCATCTGTGCTCCACTTATGCTCTGTGACATCTCTGGAGGTTGTTTGCCTCGGCCAGGCTGGCAAGTGCCCGCTAGTACCTAGAGCTGGGCAGGAGAGGGCAGAGAGCACTTCCATCTGACAGCAGGTTGCAGATTGCCTCGGAAAGAGCCGTGTCCTTGGAATGTGCAGCAAATCCTCTTTCTTTGCAAACCGCGGTTAGTGTGCAGTGCAGGTACGCTCTCCCCTTGCCAACTGGAGTGGGAAAGCTTTTCGCTAAGCTAGAGATGACTAGAGAAGCAGAAGCGCGGCTCCGGAGCTATCCGGAGGAAAGTGCCGCTTCCCGGCGTCTTTCGGCTTGAAGCGGCGCTCCGGAGCGCTCCGCTGCCGCTCTACTGAGCTGTGCGCGAATTAGCCGCTTCTTCGCCCCCGAGAAGCAGAGATCGCGGTTGCTTGGAAGAGGCGAAGAACGAAGCCGCAAAGAAGCGGGCTTGTGTGCCAAGCCTTCCGACTGCTGGAGGACGGTGGCTGCCGCTCTCCTGCCTCTTGAATTCACTCTCGGCAAGCGAATGGAAAGCGTTCCAGGACAACTTGCCTGGGTTTTGACTTGGTCCGGATGCGTCCCACCTTGGCAAGTCTTGCTCGTCGCCAGAGGCTCCGAGATGCACAGAAGACGGTGGCAGCTGCTGAAAAGAAGGGCAGCGGTGAGTTTGTCGACAAGCAAGAACATAGGCAGCTGCCTGTGCTTGGGAAGGAGCAGCTGCCTGGTTTTGGCAATTGCCTTCACAGCGCCCAGAAGCCCGGTGCTCTGCTGCTTTGTTTTTCGCAGTCAGTCAATTGCACACTAGTGAAGCTGAGCCAGGCTCTTCAGCTTTGCTGCTTTTGAGCATCTGTGCTCCACTTATGCTCTGTGACATCTCTGGAGGTGGTTTGCCTCGGCCAGGCTGGAAAGTGCCCGCTAGTACCTAGAGCTGGGCAGGAGAGGGCAGAGAGCACTTCCATCTGACAGCAGGTTGCAGATTGCCTCGGAAAGAGCCGTGTCCTTGGAATGTGCAGCAAATCCTCTTTCTTTGCAAACCGCGGTTAGTGTGCAGTGCAGGTACGCTCTCCCCTTGCCAACTGGAGTGGGAAAGCTTTTCGCTAAGCTAGAGATGACTAGAGAAGCAGAAGCGCGGCTCCGGAGCTATCCGGAGGAAAGTGCCGCTTCCCGGCGTCTTTCGGCTTGAAGCGGCGCTCCGGAGCGCTGCGCTGGCGCTCTACTGAGCTGTGCGCGAATTAGCCGCTTCTTCGCCTCCGAGAAGCAGAGATCGCGGTTGCTTGGAAGAGGCGAAGAACGAAGCCGCAAAGAAGCGGGCTTGTGTGCCAAGCCTTCCGACTGCTGGAGGACGGTGGCTGCCGCTCTCCTGCCTCTTGAATTCACTCTCGGCAAGCGAATGGAAAGCGTTCCAGGACAACTTGCCTGGGTTTTGACTTGGTCCTGATGCGTCCCACCTTGGCAAGTCTTGCTCGTCGCCAGAGGCTCCGAGATGCACAGAAGACGGTGGCAGCTGCTGAAAAGAAGGGCAGCGGTGAGTTTGTCGACAAGCAAGAACATAGGCAGCTGCCTGTGCTTGGGAAGGAGCAGCTGCCTGGTTTTGGCAATTGCCTTCACAGCGCCCAGAAGCCCGGTGCTCTGCTGCTTTGTTTTTCGCAGTCAGTCAATTGCACACTAGTGAAGCTGAGCCAGGCTCTTCAGCTTTGCTGCTTTTGAGCATCTGTGCTCCACTTAGGCTCTGTGACATCTCTCGAGGTTGTTTGCCTCGGCCAGGCTGGAAAGTGCCCGCTAGTACCTAGAGCTGGGCAGGAGAGGGCAGAGAGCACTTCCATCTGACAGCAGGTTGCAGATTGCCTCGGAAAGAGCCGTGTCCTTGGAATGTGCAGCAAATCCTCTTTCTTTGCAAACCGCGGTTAGTGTGCAGTGCAGGTACGCTCTCCCCTTGCCAAATGGAGTGGGAAAGCTTTTCGCTGAGATAGAGATGACTAGAGAAGCAGAAGCGCGACTCCGGAGCTATCCGGAGGAAAGTGCCGCTTCCCGGCGTCTTTCGGCTTGAAGCGGCGCTCCAGAGCGCTTTGCTGCCTCTTTACTGAGCTGTGCGCGAACTAGCCGCTTCTGCGCCTCTGAGAAGCAGAGATCGCGGTTGCTTGGAAGAGGCGAAGAACGAAGCCGCAAAGAAGCGGGCTTGTGTGCGAAGCCTTCCGACTGCCGGAGGACGGTGGCTGCCGCTCTCCTGCCTGTTGAATTCACTCTCGGCAAGCGAATGGAAAGCGTTCCAGGACAACTTGCCTGGGTTTTGACTTGGTCCTGATGCGTCCCACCTTGGCAAGTCTTGCTCGTCGCCAGAGGCTCCGAGATGCACAGAAGACGGTGGCAGCTGCTGAAAAGAAGGGCAACGGTGAGTTTGTCGACAAGCAAGAACATAGGCAGCTGCCTGTGCTTGGGAAGGAGCAGCTGCCTGGTTTTGGCAATTGCCTTCACAGCGCCCAGAAGCCCGGTGCTCTGCTGCTTTGTTTTTCGCAGTCAGTCAATTGCACACTAGTGAAGCTGAGCCAGGCTCTTCAGCTTTGCTGCTTTTGAGCATCTGTGCTCCACTTAGGCTCTGTGACATCTCTCGAGGTTGTTTGCCTCGGCCAGGCTGGAAAGTGCCCGCTAGTACCTAGAGGTGGGCAGGAGAGGGCAGAGAGCACTTCCATCTGACAGCAGGTTGCAGATTGCCTCGGAAAGAGCCGTGTCCTTGGAATGTGCAGCAAATCCTCTTTCTTTGCAAACCGCGGTTAGTGTGCAGTGCAGGTACGCTCTCCCCTTGCCAAATGGAGTGGGAAAGCTTTTCGCTAAGCTAGAGATGACTAGAGAAGCAGAAGCGCGGCTCCGGAGCTATCCGGAGGAAAGTGCCGCTTCCCGGCGTCTTTCGGCTTGAAGCGGCGCTCCAGAGCGCTTTGCTGCCGCTTTACTGAGCTGTGCGCGAACTAGCCGCTTCTGCGCCTCCGAGAAGCAGAGATCGCAGTTGCTTGGAAGAGGCGAAGAATGAAGCCGCAAAGAAGCGGGCTTGTGTGCGAAGCCTTCCGACTGCCGGAGGACGGTGGCTGCCGCTCTCCTGCCTCTTGAATTCACTCTCGGCAAGCGAATGGAAAGCGTTCCAGGACAACTTGCCTGGGTTTTGACTTGGTCCTGATGCGTCCCACCTTGGCAAGTCTTGCTCGTCGCCAGAGGCTCCGAGATGCACAGAAGACGGAGGCAGCTGCTGAAAAGAAGGGCAGCGGTGAGTTTGTCGACAAGCAAGAACATAGGCAGCTGCCTGTGCTTGGGAAGGAGCAGCTGCCTGGTTTTGGCAATTGCCTTCACAGCGCCCAGAAGCCCGGTGCTCTGCTGCTTTGTTTTTCGCAGTCAGTCAATTGCACACTAGTGAAGCTGAGCCAGGCTCTTCAGCTTTGCTGCTTTTGAGCATCTGTGCTCCACTTAGGCTCTGTGATATCTCTCGAGGTTGTTTGCCTCGGCCAGGCTGGCAAGTGCCCGCTAGTACCTAGAGCTGGGCAGGAGAGGGCAGAGAGCACTTCCATCTGACAGCAGGTTGCAGATTGCCTCGGAAAGAGCCGTGTCCTTGGAATGTGCAGCAAATCCTCTTTCTTTGCAAACCGCGGTTAGTGTGCAGTGTAGGTACACTCTCCCCTTGCCAAATGGAGTGGGAAAGCTTTTCGCTAAGCTAGAGATGACTAGAGAAGCAGAAGCGCGGCTCCGGAGCTATCCGGAGGAAAGTGCCGCTTCCCGGCGTCTTTCGGCTTGAAGCGGCGCTTCGGAGCGCTCCGCTGCCGCTCTACTGAGCTGTGCGCGAATTAGCCGCTTCTTCACCTCCGAGAAGCAGGGATCGCGGTTGCTTGGAAGAGGCGAAGAACGAAGCCGCAAAGAAGCGGGCTTGTGTGCGAAGCCTTCCGACTGCCGGAGGACGGTGGCTGCCGCTCTCCTGCCTGTTGAATTCACTCTCGGTAAGCGAATGGAAAGTGTTCCAGGACAACTTGCCTGGGTTTTGACTTGGTCCTGATGCCTCCCACCTTGGCAAGTCTTGCTCGTCGCCAGAGGCTCCGAGATGCACAGAAGACGGTGGCAGCTGCTGAAAAGAAGGGCAGCGGTGAGTTTGTCGACAAGCAAGAACATAGGCAGCTGCCTGTGCTTGGGAAGGAGCAGCTGCCTGGTTTTGGCAATTGCCTTCACAGCGCCCAGAAGCCCGGTGCTCTGCTGCTTTGTTTTTCGCAGTCAGTCAATTGCACACTAGTGAAGCTGAGCCAGGCTCTTCAGCTTTGCTGCTTTTGAGCATCTGTGCTCCACTTATGCTCTGTGACATCTCTTGAGGTTGTTTGCCTCGCCCAGGCTGGAAAGTGCCCGCTAGTACCTAGAGCTGGGCAGGAGAGGGCAGAGAGCACTTCCATCTGACAGCAGGTTGCAGATTGCCTCGGAAAGAGCCGTGTCCTTGGAATGTGCAGCAAATCCTCTTTCTTTGCAAACCGCGGTTAGTGTGCAGTGCAGGTACACTCTCCCCTTGCCAAATGGAGTGGGAAAGCTTTTCGCTAAGCTAGAGATGACTAGAGAAGAAGAAGCGCGGCTCCGGAGCTATCCGGAGGAAAGTGCCGCTTCCCGGCGTCTTTCGGCTTGAAGCGGCGCTCCAGAGCGCTTTGCTGCCGCTTTACTGAGCTGTGCGCGAACTAGCCGCTTCTGCGCCTCTGAGAAGCAGAGATCGCGGTTGCTTGGAAGAGGCGAAGAACGAAGCCGCAAAGAAGCGGGCTTGTGTGCGAAGCCTTCCGACTGCCGGAGGACGGTGGCTGCCGCTCTCCTGCCTGTTGAATTCACTCTCGGCAAGCGAATGGAAAGCGTTCCAGGACAACTTGCCTGGGTTTTGACTTGGTCCTGATGCGTCCCACCTTGGCAAGTCTTGCTCGTCGCCAGAGGCTCCGAGATGCACAGAAGACGGAGGCAGCTGCTGAAAAGAAGGGCAGCGGTGAGTTTGTCGACAAGCAAGAACATAGGCAGCTGCCTGTGCTTGGGAAGGAGCAGCTGCCTGGTTTTGGCAATTGCCTTCACAGCGCCCAGAAGCCCGGTGCTCTGCTGCTTTGTTTTTCGCAGTCAGTCAATTGCACACTAGTGAAGCTGAGCCAGGCTCTTCAGCTTTGCTGCTTTTGAGCATCTGTGCTCCACTTAGGCTCTGTGATATCTCTCGAGGTTGTTTGCCTCGGCCAGGCTGGCAAGTGCCCGCTAGTACCTAGAGCTGGGCAGGAGAGGGCAGAGAGCACTTCCATCTGACAGCAGGTTGCAGATTGCCTCGGAAAGAGCCGTGTCCTTGGAATGTGCAGCAAATCCTCTTTCTTTGCAAACCGCGGTTAGTGTGCAGTGTAGGTACACTCTCCCCTTGCCAAATGGAGTGGGAAAGCTTTTCGCTAAGCTAGAGATGACTAGAGAAGCAGAAGCGCGGCTCCGGAGCTATCCGGAGGAAAGTGCCGCTTCCCGGCGTCTTTCGGCTTGAAGCGGCGCTCCAGAGCGCTTTGCTGCCGCTTTACTGAGCTGTGCGCGAACTAGCCGCTTCTGCGCCTCTGAGAAGCAGAGATCGCGGTTGCTTGGAAGAGGCGAAGAACGAAGCCGCAAAGAAGCGGGCTTGTGTGCGAAGCCTTCCGACTGCCGGAGGACGGTGGCTGCCGCTCTCCTGCCTGTTGAATTCACTCTCGGCAAGCGAATGGAAAGCGTTCCAGGACAACTTGCCTGGGTTTTGACTTGGTCCTGATGCCTCCCACCTTGGCAAGTCTTGCTCGTCGCCAGAGGCTCCGAGATGCACAGAAGACGGTGGCAGCTGCTGAAAAGAAGGGCAGCGGTGAGTTTGTCGACAAGCAAGAACATAGGCAGCTGCCTGTGCTTGGGAAGGAGCAGCTGCCTGGTTTTGGCAATTGCCTTCACAGCGCCCAGAAGCCCGGTGCTCTGCTGCTTTGTTTTTCGCAGTCAGTCAATTGCACACTAGTGAAGCTGAGCCAGGCTCTTCAGCTTTGCTGCTTTTGAGCATCTGTGCTCCACTTAGGCTCTGTGACATCTCTCGAGGTTGTTTGCCTCGGCCAGGCTGGAAAGTGCCCGCTAGTACCTAGAGCTGGGCAGGAGAGGGCAGAGAGCACTTCCATCTGACAGCAGGTTGCAGATTGCCTCGGAAAGAGCCGTGTCCTTGGAATGTGCAGCAAATCCTCTTTCTTTGCAAACCGCGGTTAGTGTGCAGTGTAGGTACACTCTCCCCTTGCCAAATGGAGTGGGAAAGCTTTTCGCTAAGCTAGAGATGACTAGAGAAGCAGAAGCGCGGCTCCGGAGCTATCCGGAGGAAAGTGCCGCTTCCCGGCGTCTTTCGGCTTGAAGCGGCGCTCCAGAGCGCTTTGCTGCCACTTTACTGAGCTGTGCGCGAACAAGCCGCTTCTGCGCCTCTGAGAAGCAGAGATCGCGGTTGCTTGGAAGAGGCGAAGAACGAAGCCGCAAAGAAGCGGGCTTGTGTGCGAAGCCTTCCGACTGCCGGAGGACGGTGGCTGCCGCTCTCCTGCCTCTTGAATTCACTCTCGGCAAGCGAATGGAAAGCGTTCCAGGACAACTTGCCTGGGTTTTGACTTGGTCCTGATGCGTCCCACCTTGGCAAGTCTTGCTCGTCGCCAGAGGCTCCGAGATGCACAGAAGACGGAGGCAGCTGCTGAAAAGAAGGGCAGCGGTGAGTTTGTCGACAAGCAAGAAAATAGGCAGCTGCCTGTGCTTGGGAAGGAGCAGCTGCCTGGTTTTGGCAATTGCCTTCACAGCGCCCAGAAGCCCGGTGCTCTGCTGCTTTGTTTTTCGCAGTCAGTCAATTGCACACTAGTGAAGCTGAGCCAGGCTCTTCAGCTTTGCTGCTTTTGAGCATCTGTGCTCCACTTAGGCTCTGTGACATCTCTCGAGGTTGTTTGCCTCGGCCAGGCTGGAAAGTGCCCGCTAGTACCTAGAGCTGGGCAGGAGAGGGCAGAGAGCACTTCCATCTGACAGCAGGTTGCAGATTGCCTCGGAAAGAGCCGTGTCCTTGGAATGTGCAGCAAATCCTCTTTCTTTGCAAACCGCGGTTAGTGTGCAGTGCAGGTACGCTCTCCCCTTGCCAAATGGAGTGGGAAAGCTTTTCGCTAAGCTAGAGATGACTAGAGAAGCAGAAGCGCGGCTCCGGAGCTATCCGGAGGAAAGTGCCTCTTCCCGGCGTCTTTCGGCTTGAAGAGGCGCTCCGGAGTGCTCCGCTGGCGCTCTGCTGAGCTGTGCGCGAATTAGTCGCTTCTGCGCCTCCGAGAAGCAGAGATCGCGGTTGCTTGGAAGAGGCGAAGAACGAAGCCGCAAAGAAGCGGGCTTGTGTGCGAAGCCTTCCGACTGCCGGAGGACGGTGGCTGCCGCTCTCCTGCCTCTTGAATTCACTCTCGGCAAGCGAATGGAAAGCGTTCCAGGACAACTTGCCTGGGTTTTGACTTGGTCCTGATACCTCCCACCTTGGCAAGTCTTGCTCGTCGCCAGAGGCTCCGAGATGCACAGAAGACGGTGGCAGCTGCTGAAAAGAAGGGCAGCGGTGAGTTTGTCGACAAGCAAGAACATAGGCAGCTGCCTGTGCTTGGGAAGGAGCAGCTGCCTGGTTTTGGCAATTGCCTTCACAGCGCCCAGAAGCCCGGTGCTCTGCTGCTTTGTTTTTCGCAGTCAGTCAATTGCACACTAGTGAAGCTGAGCCAGGCTCTTCAGCTTTGCTGCTTTTGAGCATCTGTGCTCCACTTAGGCTCTGTGACATCTCTGGAGGTTGTTTGCCTCGGCCAGGCTGGAAAGTGCCCGCTAGTACCTAGAGCTGGGCAGGAGAGGGCAGAGAGCACTTCCATCTGACAGCAGGTTGCAGATTGCCTCGGAAAGAGCCGTGTCCTTGGAATGTGCAGCAAATCCTCTTTCTTTGAAAACCGCGGTTAGTGTGCAGTGCAGGTACGCTCTCCCCTTGCCAAATGGAGTGGGAAAGCTTTTCGCTAAGCTAGAGATGACTAGAGAAGCAGAAGCGCGGCTCCGGAGCTATCCGGAGGAAAGTGCCTCTTCCCGGCGTCTTTCGGCTTGAAGAGGCGCTCCGGAGTGCTCCGCTGGCGCTCTGCTGAGCTGTGCGCGAATTAGTCGCTTCTGCGCCTCCGAGAAGCAGAGATCGCGGTTGCTTGGAAGAGGCGAAGAACGAAGCCGCAAAGAAGCGGGCTTGTGTGCGAAGCCTTCCGACTGCCGGAGGACGGTGGCTGCCGCTCTCCTGCCTCTTGAATTCACTCTCGGCAAGCGAATGGAAAGCGTTCCAGGACAACTTGCTTGGGTTTTGACTTGGTCCTGATGCGTCCCACCTTGGCAAGTCTTGCTCGTCGCCAGAGGCTCCGAGATGCACAGAAGACGGTGGCAGCTGCTGAAAAGAAGGGCAGCGGTGAGTTTGTCGACAAGCAAGAACATAGGCAGCTGCCTGTGCTTGGGAAGGAGCAGCTGCCTGGTTTTGGCAATTGCCTTCACAGCGCCCAGAAGCCCGGTGCTCTGCTGCTTTGTTTTTCGCAGTCAGTCAATTGCACACTAGTGAAGCTGAGCCAGGCTCTTCAGCTTTGCTGCTTTTGAGCATCTGTGCTCCACTTATGCTCTGTGACATCTCTCGAGGTTGTTTGCCTCGGCCAGGCTGGAAAGTGCCCGCTAGTACCTAGAGCTGGGCAGGAGAGGGCAGAGAGCACTTCCATCTGACAGCAGGTTGCAGATTGCCTCGGAAAGAGCCGTGTCCTTGGAATGTGCAGCAAATCCTCTTTCTTTGCAAACCGCGGTTAGTGTGCAGTGCAGGTACACTCTCCCCTTGCCAAATGGAGTGGGAAAGCTTTTCGCTAAGCTAGAGATGACTAGAGAAGAAGAAGCGCGGCTCCGGAGCTATCCGGAGGAAAGTGCCTTTTCCCGGCGTCTTTCGGCTTGAAGCGGCGCTCCAGAGCGCTTTGCTGCCGCTTTACTGAGCTGTGCGCGAACTAGCTGCTTCTGCGCCTCTGAGAAGCAGAGATCGCGGTTGCTTGGAAGAGGCGAAGAACGAAGCCGCAAAGAAGCGGGCTTGTGTGCGAAGCCTTCCGACTGCCGGAGGACGGTGGCTGCCGCTCTCCTGCCTCTTGAATTCACTCTCGGCAAGCGAATGGAAAGCGTTCCAGGACAACTTGCCTTGGTTTTGACTTGGTCCTGATGCGTCCCACCTTGGCAAGTCTTGCTCGTCGCCAGAGGCTCCGAGATGCACAGAAGACGGTGGCAGCTGCTGAAAAGAAGGGCAGCGGTGAGTTTGTCGACAAGCAAGAACATAGGCAGCTGCCTGTGCTTGGGAAGGAGCAGCTGCCTGGTTTTGGCAATTGCCTTCACAGCGCCCAGAAGCCCGGTGCTCTGCTGCTTTGTTTTTCGCAGTCAGTCAATTGAACACTAGTGAAGCTGAGCCAGGCTCTTCAGCTTTGCTGCTTTTGAGCATCTGTGCTCCACTTATGCTCTGTGACATCTCTCGAGGTTGTTTGCCTCGGCCAGGCTGGAAAGTGCCCGCTAGTACCTAGAGCTGGGCAGGAGAGGGCAGAGAGCACTTCCATCTGACAGCAGGTTGCAGATTGCCTCGGAAAGAGCCGTGTCCTTGGAATGTGCAGCAAATCCTCTTTCTTTGCAAACCGCGGTTAGTGTGCAGTGCAGGTACACTCTCCCCTTGCCAAATGGAGTGGGAAAGCTTTTCGCTAAGCTAGAGATGACTAGAGAAGAAGAAGCGCGGCTCCGGAGCTATCCGGAGGAAAGTGCCTTTTCCCGGCGTCTTTCGGCTTGAAGCGGCGCTCCAGAGCGCTTTGCTGCCGCTTTACTGAGCTGTGCGCGAACTAGCCGCTCCTGCGCCTCTGAGAAGCAGAGATCGCGGTTGCTTGGAAGAGGCGAAGAACGAAGCCGCAAAGAAGCGGGCTTGTGTGCGAAGCCTTCCGACTGCCGGAGGACGGTGGCTGCCGCTCTCCTGCCTCTTGAATTCACTCTCGGCAAGCGAATGGAAAGCGTTCCAGGACAACTTGCCTGGGTTTTGACTTGGTCCTGATGCGTCCCACCTTGGCAAGTCTTGCTCGTCGCCAGAGGCTCCGAGAGGCACAGAAGACGGTGGCAGCTGCTGAAAAGAAGGGCAGCGGTGAGTTTGTCGACAAGCAAGAACATAGGCAGCTGCCTGTGCTTGGGAAGGAGCAGCTGCCTGCTTTTGGCAATTGCCTTCACAGCGCCCAGAAGCCCGGTGCTCTGCTGCTTTGTTTTTCGCAGTCAGTCAATTGCACACTAGTGAAGCTGAGCCAGGCTCTTCAGCTTTGCTGCTTTTGAGCATCTGTGCTCCACTTATGCTCTGTGACATCTCTCGAGGTTGTTTGCCTCGGCCAGGCTGGAAAGTGCCCGCTAGTACCTAGAGCTGGGCAGGAGAGGGCAGAGAGCACTTCCATCTGACAGCAGGTTGCAGATTGCCTCGGAAAGAGCCGTGTCCTTGGAATGTGCAGCAAATCCTCTTTCTTTGCAAACCGCGGTTAGTGTGCAGTGCAGGTACGCTCTCCCCTTGCCAAATGGAGTGGGAAAGCTTTTCGCTGAGATAGAGATGACTAGAGAAGCAGAAGCGCGGCTCCGGAGCTATCCGGAGGAAAGTGCCGCTTCCCGGCGTCTTTCGGCTTGAAGCGGCGCTCCAGAGCGCTTTGCTGCCGCTTTACTGAGCTGTGCGCGAATTAGCCGCTTCTTCGCCTCCGAGAAGCAGAGATCGCGGTTGCTTGGAAGAGGCGAAGAACGAAGCCGCAAAGAAGCGGGCTTGTGTGCGAAGCCTTCCGACTGCCGGAGGACGGTGGCTGCCGCTCTCCTGCCTGTTGAATTCACTCTCGGCAAGCGAATGGAAAGCGTTCCAGGACAACTTGCCTGGGTTTTGACTTGGTCCTGATGCCTCCCACCTTGGCAAGTCTTGCTCGTCGCCAGAGGCTCCGAGATGCACAGAAGACGGTGGCAGCTGCTGAAAAGAAGGGCAGCGGTGAGTTTGTCGACAAGCAAGAACATAGGCAGCTGCCTGTGCTTGGGAAGGAGCAGCTGCCTGGTTTTGGCAATTGCCTTCACAGCGCCCAGAAGCCCGGTGCTCTGCTGCTTTGTTTTTCGCAGTCAGTCAATTGCACACTAGTGAAGCTGAGCCAGGCTCTTCAGCTTTGCTGCTTTTGAGCATCTGTGCTCCACTTAGGCTCTGTGACATCTCTGGAGGTTGTTTGCCTCGGCCAGGCTGGCAAGTGCCCGCTAGTACCTAGAGCTGGGCAGGAGAGGGCAGAGAGCACTTCCATCTGACAGCAGGTTGCAGATTGCCTCGGAAAGAGCCGTGTCCTTGGAATGTGCAGCAAATCCTCTTTCTTTGCAAACCGCGGTTAGTGTGCAGTGCAGGTACGCTCTCCCCTTGCCAAATGGAGTGGGAAAGCTTTTCGCTGAGATAGAGATGACTAGAGAAGCAGAAGCGCGGCTCCGGAGCTATCCGGAGGAAAGTGCCGCTTCCCGGCGTCTTTCGGCTTGAAGCGGCGCTCCAGAGCGCTTTGCTGCCGCTTTACTGAGCTGTGCGCGAACTAGCCGCTTCTGCGCCTCTGAGAAGCAGAGATCGCGGTTGCTTGGAAGAGGCGAAGAACGAAGCCGCAAAGAAGCGGGCTTGTGTGCGAAGCCTTCCGACTGCCGGAGGACGGTGGCTGCCGCTCTCCTGCCTGTTGAATTCACTCTCGGCAAGCGAATGGAAAGCGTTCCAGGACAACTTGCCTGGGTTTTGACTTGGTCCTGATGCCTCCCACCTTGGCAAGTCTTGCTCGTCGCCAGAGGCTCCGAGATGCACAGAAGACGGTGGCAGCTGCTGAAAAGAAGGGCAGCGGTGAGTTTGTCGACAAGCAAGAACATAGGCAGCTGCCTGTGCTTGGGAAGGAGCAGCTGCCTGGTTTTGGCAATTGCCTTCACAGCGCCCAGAAGCCCGGTGCTCTGCTGCTTTGTTTTTCGCAGTCAGTCAATTGCACACTAGTGAAGCTGAGCCAGGCTCTTCAGCTTTGCTGCTTTTGAGCATCTGTGCTCCACTTAGGCTCTGTGACATCTCTCGAGGTTGTTTGCCTCGCCCAGGCTGGAAAGTGCCCGCTAGTACCTAGAGCTGGGCAGGAGAGGGCAGAGAGCACTTCCATCTGACAGCAGGTTGCAGATTGCCTCGGAAAGAGCCGTGTCCTTGGAATGTGCAGCAAATCCTCTTTCTTTGCAAACCGCGGTTAGTGTGCAGTGCAGGTACGCTCTCCCCTTGCCAAATGGAGTGGGAAAGCTTTTCGCTAAGCTAGAGATGACTAGAGAAGCAGAAGCGCGGCTCCGGAGCTATCCGGAGGAAAGTGCCGCTTCCCGGCGTCTTTCGGCTTGAAGCGGCGCTCCAGAGCGCTTTGCTGCCGCTTTACTGAGCTGTGCGCGAACTAGCCGCTTCTGCGCCTCCGAGAAGCAGAGATCGCAGTTTCTTGAAGAGGCGAAGAACGAAGCCGCAAAGAAGCGGGCTTGTGTGCGAAGCCTTCCGACTGCCGGAGGACGGTGGCTGCCGCTCTCCTGCCTGTTGAATTCACTCTCGGCAAGCGAATGGAAAGCGTTCCAGGACAACTTGCCTGGGTTTTGACTTGGTCCTGATGCGTCCCACCTTGGCGAGTCTTGCTCGTCGCCAGAGGCTCCGAGATGCACAGAAGACGGAGGCAGCTGCTGAAAAGAAGGGCAGCGGTGAGTTTGTCGACAAGCAAGAACATAGGCAGCTGCCTGTGCTTGGGAAGGAGCAGCTGCCTGGTTTTGGCAATTGCCTTCACAGCGCCCAGAAGCCCGGTGCTCTGCTGCTTTGTTTTTCGCAGTCAGTCAATTGCACACTAGTGAAGCTGAGCCAGGCTCTTCAGCTTTGCTGCTTTTGAGCATCTGTGCTCCACTTAGGCTCTGTGATATCTCTCGAGGTTGTTTGCCTCGGCCAGGCTGGCAAGTGCCCGCTAGTACCTAGAGCTGGGCAGGAGAGGGCAGAGAGCACTTCCATCTGACAGCAGGTTGCAGATTGCCTCGGAAAGAGCCGTGTCCTTGGAATGTGCAGCAAATCCTCTTTCTTTGCAAACCGCGGTTAGTGTGCAGTGTAGGTACACTCTCCCCTTGCCAAATGGAGTGGGAAAGCTTTTCGCTAAGCTAGAGATGACTAGAGAAGCAGAAGCGCGGCTCCGGAGCTATCCGGAGGAAAGTGCCGCTTCCCGGCGACTTTCGGCTTGAAGCGGCGCTCCGGAGCGCTCCGCTGCCGCTCTACTGAGCTGTGCGCGAATTAGCCGCTTCTTCGCCTCCGAGAAGCAGGGATCGCGGTTGCTTGGAAGAGGCGAAGAACGAAGCCGCAAAGAAGCGGGCTTGTGTGCGAAGCCTTCCGACTGCCGGAGGACGGTGGCTGCCGCTCTCCTGCCTGTTGAATTCACTCTCGGTAAGCGAATGGAAAGTGTTCCAGGACAACTTGCCTGGGTTTTGACTTGGTCCTGATGCCTCCCACCTTGGCAAGTCTTGCTCGTCGCCAGAGGCTCCGAGATGCACAGAAGACGGTGGCAGCTGCTGAAAAGAAGGGCAGCGGTGAGTTTGTCGACAAGCAAGAACATAGGCAGCTGCCTGTGCTTGGGAAGGAGCAGCTGCCTGGTTTTGGCAATTGCCTTCACAGCGCCCAGAAGCCCGGTGCTCTGCTGCTTTGTTTTTCGCAGTCAGTCAATTGCACACTAGTGAAGCTGAGCCAGGCTCTTCAGCTTTGCTGCTTTTGAGCATCTGTGCTCCACTTATGCTCTGTGACATCTCTTGAGGTTGTTTGCCTCGCCCAGGCTGGAAAGTGCCCGCTAGTACCTAGAGCTGGGCAGGAGAGGGCAGAGAGCACTTCCATCTGACAGCAGGTTGCAGATTGCCTCGGAAAGAGCCGTGTCCTTGGAATGTGCAGCAAATCCTCTTTCTTTGCAAACCGCGGTTAGTGTGCAGTGCAGGTACACTCTCCCCTTGCCAAATGGAGTGGGAAAGCTTTTCGCTAAGCTAGAGATGACTAGAGAAGAAGAAGCGCGGCTCCGGAGCTATCCGGAGGAAAGTGCCGCTTCCCGGCGTCTTTCGGCTTGAAGCGGCGCTCCAGAGCGCTTTGCTGCCGCTTTACTGAGCTGTGCGCGAACTAGCCGCTTCTGCGCCTCCGAGAAGCAGAGATCGCGGTTGCTTGGAAGAGGCGAAGAACGAAGCCGCAAAGAAGCGGGCTTGTGTGCGAAGCCTTCCGACTGCCGGAGGACGGTGGCTGCCGCTCTCCTGCCTCTTGAATTCACTCTCGGCAAGCGAATGGAAAGCGTTCCAGGACAACTTGCCTGGGTTTTGACTTGGTCCTGATGCGTCCCACCTTGGCAAGTCTTGCTCGTCGCCAGAGGCTCCGAGATGCACAGAAGACGGAGGCAGCTGCTGAAAAGAAGGGCAGCGGTGAGTTTGTCGACAAGCAAGAACATAGGCAGCTGCCTGTGCTTGGGAAGGAGCAGCTGCCTGGTTTTGGCAATTGCCTTCACAGCGCCCAGAAGCCCGGTGCTCTGCTGCTTTGTTTTTCGCAGTCAGTCAATTGCACACTAGTGAAGCTGAGCCAGGCTCTTCAGCTTTGCTGCTTTTGAGCATCTGTGCTCCACTTAGGCTCTGTGATATCTCTCGAGGTTGTTTGCCTCGGCCAGGCTGGCAAGTGCCCGCTAGTACCTAGAGCTGGGCAGGAGAGGGCAGAGAGCACTTCCATCTGACAGCAGGTTGCAGATTGCCTCGGAAAGAGCCGTGTCCTTGGAATGTGCAGCAAATCCTCTTTCTTTGCAAACCGCGGTTAGTGTGCAGTGTAGGTACACTCTCCCCTTGCCAAATGGAGTGGGAAAGCTTTTCGCTAAGCTAGAGATGACTAGAGAAGCAGAAGCGCGGCTCCGGAGCTATCCGGAGGAAAGTGCCGCTTCCCGGCGTCTTTCGGCTTGAAGCGGCGCTCCGGAGCGCTCCGCTGCCGCTCTACTGAGCTGTGCGCGAATTAGCCGCTTCTTCGCCTCCGAGAAGCAGGGATCGCGGTTGCTTGGAAGAGGCGAAGAACGAAGCCGCAAAGAAGCGGGCTTGTGTGCGAAGCCTTCCGACTGCCGGAGGACGGTGGCTGCCGCTCTCCTGCCTGTTGAATTCACTCTCGGTAAGCGAATGGAAAGTGTTCCAGGACAACTTGCCTGGGTTTTGACTTGGTCCTGATGCCTCCCACCTTGGCAAGTCTTGCTCGTCGCCAGAGGCTCCGAGATGCACAGAAGACGGTGGCAGCTGCTGAAAAGAAGGGCAGCGGTGAGTTTGTCGACAAGCAAGAACATAGGCAGCTGCCTGTGCTTGGGAAGGAGCAGCTGCCTGGTTTTGGCAATTGCCTTCACAGCGCCCAGAAGCCCGGTGCTCTGCTGCTTTGTTTTTCGCAGTCAGTCAATTGCACACTAGTGAAGCTGAGCCAGGCTCTTCAGCTTTGCTGCTTTTGAGCATCTGTGCTCCACTTATGCTCTGTGACATCTCTTGAGGTTGTTTGCCTCGGCCAGGCTGGCAAGTGCCCGCTAGTACCTAGAGCTGGGCAGGAGAGGGCAGAGAGCACTTCCATCTGACAGCAGGTTGCAGATTGCCTCGGAAAGAGCCGTGTCCTTGGAATGTGCAGCAAATCCTCTTTCTTTGCAAACCGCGGTTAGTGTGCAGTGCAGGTACACTCTCCCCTTGCCAAATGGAGTGGGAAAGCTTTTCGCTAAGCTAGAGATGACTAGAGAAGAAGAAGCGCGGCTCCGGAGCTATCCGGAGGAAAGTGCCGCTTCCCGGCGTCTTTCGGCTTGAAGCGGCGCTCCAGAGCGCTTTGCTGCCGCTTTACTGAGCTGTGCGCGAACTAGCCGCTTCTGCGCCTCTGAGAAGCAGAGATCGCGGTTGCTTGGAAGAGGCGAAGAACGAAGCCGCAAAGAAGCGGGCTTGTGTGCGAAGCCTTCCGACTGCCGGAGGACGGTGGCTGCCGCTCTCCTGCCTGTTGAATTCACTCTCGGCAAGCGAATGGAAAGCGTTCCAGGACAACTTGCCTGGGTTTTGACTTGTCCTGATGCCTCCCACCTTGGCAAGTCTTGCTCGTCGCCAGAGGCTCCGAGATGCACAGAAGACGGTGGCAGCTGCTGAAAAGAAGGGCAGCGGTGAGTTTGTCGACAAGCAAGAACATAGGCAGCTGCCTGTGCTTGGGAAGGAGCAGCTGCCTGGTTTTGGCAATTGCCTTCACAGCGCCCAGAAGCCCGGTGCTCTGCTGCTTTGTTTTTCGCAGTCAGTCAATTGCACACTAGTGAAGCTGAGCCAGGCTCTTCAGCTTTGCTGCTTTTGAGCATCTGTGCTCCACTTAGGCTCTGTGACATCTCTCGAGGTTGTTTGCCTCGGCCAGGCTGGAAAGTGCCCGCTAGTACCTAGAGCTGGGCAGGAGAGGGCAGAGAGCACTTCCATCTGACAGCAGGTTGCAGATTGCCTCGGAAGAGCCGTGTCCTTGGAATGTGCAGCAAATCCTCTTTCTTTGCAAACCGCGGTTAGTGTGCAGTGTAGGTACACTCTCCCCTTGCCAAATGGAGTGGGAAAGCTTTTCGCTAAGCTAGAGATGACTAGAGAAGCAGAAGCGCGGCTCCGGAGCTATCCGGAGGAAAGTGCCACTTCCCGGCGTCTTTCGGCTTGAAGCGGCGCTCCAGAGCGCTTTGCTGCCGCTTTACTGAGCTGTGCGCGAACTAGCCGCTTCTGCGCCTCTGAGAAGCAGAGATCGCGGTTGCTTGGAAGAGGCGAAGAACGAAGCCGCAAAGAAGCGGGCTTGTGTGCGAAGCCTTCCGACTGCCGGAGGACGGTGGCTGCCGCTCTCCTGCCTCTTGAATTCACTCTCGCAAGCGAATGGAAAGCGTTCCAGGACAACTTGCCTGGGTTTTGACTTGGTCCTGATACCTCCCACCTTGGCAAGTCTTGCTCGTCGCCAGAGGCTCCGAGATGCACAGAAGACGGTGGCAGCTGCTGAAAAGAAGGGCAGCGGTGAGTTTGTCGACAAGCAAGAACATAGGCAGCTGCCTGTGCTTGGGAAGGAGCAGCTGCCTGCTTTTGGCAATTGCCTTCACAGCGCCCAGAAGCCCGGTGCTCTGCTGCTTTGTTTTTCGCAGTCAGTCAATTGCACACTAGTGAAGCTGAGCCAGGCTCTTCAGCTTTGCTGCTTTTGAGCATCTGTGCTCCACTTAGGCTCTGTGACATCTCTGGAGGTTGTTTGCCTCGGCCAGGCTGGCAAGTGCCCGCTAGTACCTAGAGCTGGGCAGGAGAGGGCAGAGAGCACTTCCATCTGACAGCAGGTTGCAGATTGCCTCGGAAAGAGCCGTGTCCTTGGAATGTGCAGCAAATCCTCTTTCTTTGCAAACCGCGGTTAGTGTGCAGTGCAGGTACGCTCTCCCCTTGCCAAATGGAGTGGGAAAGCTTTTCGCTGAGATAGAGATGACTAGAGAAGCAGAAGCGCGGCTCCGGAGCTATCCGGAGGAAAGTGCCGCTTCCGGCGTCTTTCGGCTTGAAGCGGCGCTCCGGAGCGCTCCGCTGGCGCTCTGCTGAGGTGTGCGCGAATTAGCCGCTTCTGCGCCTCCGAGAAGCAGAGATCGTGGTTGCTTGGAAGAGGCGAAGAACGAAGCCGCAAAGAAGCGGGCTTGTGTGCGAAGCCTTCCGACTGCCGGAGGACGGTGGCTGCCGCTCTCCTGCCTCTTGAATTCACTCTCGGCAAGCGAATGGAAAGCGTTCCAGGACAACTTGCCTGGGTTTTGACTTGGTCCTGATGCGTCCACCTTGGCAAGTCTTGCTCGTCGCCAGAGGCTCCGAGATGCACAGAAGACGGAGGCAGCTGCTGAAAAGAAGGGCAGCGGTGAGATTGTCGACAAGCAAGAAAATAGGCAGCTGCCTGTGCTTGGAAGGAGCAGCTGCCTGGTTTTGGCAATTGCCTTCACAGCGCCCAGAAGCCCGGTGCTCTGCTGCTTTGTTTTTCGCAGTCAGTCAATTGCACACTAGTGAAGCTGAGCCAGGCTCTTCAGCTTTGCTGCTTTTGAGCATCTGTGCTCCACTTAGGCTCTGTGACATCTCTCGAGGTTGTTTGCCTCGGCCAGGCTGGAAAGTGCCCGCTAGTACCTAGAGCTGGGCAGGAGAGGGCAGAGAGCACTTCCATCTGACAGCAGGTTGCAGATTGCCTCGGAAAGAGCCGTGTCCTTGGAATGTGCAGCAAATCCTCTTTCTTTGCAAACCGCGGTTAGTGTGCAGTGCAGGTACGCTCTCCCCTTGCCAAATGGAGTGGGAAAGCTTTTCGTTAAGCTAGAGATGACTAGAGAAGCAGAAGCGCGGCTCCGGAGCTATCCGGAGGAAAGTGCCTCTTCCCGGCGTCTTTCGGCCTGAAGAGGCGCTCCGGAGTGCTCCGCTGGCGCTCTGCTGAGCTGTGCGCGAATTAGTCGCTTCTGCGCCTCCGAGAAGCAGAGATCGCGGTTGCTTGGAAGAGGCGAAGAACGAAGCCGCAAAGAAGCGGGCTTGTGTGCGAAGCCTTCCGACTGCCGGAGGACGGTGGCTGCCGCTCTCCTGCCTGTTGAATTCACTCTCGGCAAGCGAATGGAAAGCGTTCCAGGACAACTTGCCTGGGTTTTGACTTGGTCCTGATGCGTCCCACCTTGGCAAGTCTTGCTCGTCGCCAGAGGCTCCGAGATGCACAGAAGACGGTGGCAGCTGCTGAAAAGAAGGGCAGCGGTGAGTTTGTCGACAAGCAAGAACATAGGCAGCTGCCTGTGCTTGGGAAGGAGCAGCTGCCTGGTTTTGGCAATTGCCTTCACAGCGCCCAGAAGCCCGGTGCTCTGCTGCTTTGTTTTTCGCAGTCAGTCAATTGCACACTAGTGAAGCTGAGCCAGGCTCTTCAGCTTTGCTGCTTTTGAGCATCTGTGCTCCACTTATGCTCTGTGACATCTCTCGAGGTTGTTTGCCTCGGCCAGGCTGGAAAGTGCCCGCTAGTACCTAGAGCTGGGCAGGAGAGGGCAGAGAGCACTTCCATCTGACAGCAGGTTGCAGATTGCCTCGGAAAGAGCCGTGTCCTTGGAATGTGCAGCAAATCCTCTTTCTTTGCAAACCGCGGTTAGTGTGCAGTGCAGGTACGCTCTCCCCTTGCCAAATGGAGTGGAAAGCTTTTCGCTAAGCTAGAGATGACTAGAGAAGCAGAAGCGCGGCTCCGGAGCTATCCGGAGGAAAGTGCCTCTTCCCGGCGTCTTTCGGCTTGAAGAGGCGCTCCGGAGTGCTCCGCTGGCGCTCTGCTGAGCTGTGCGCGAATTAGCCGCTTCTGCGCCTCCGAGAAGCAGAGATCGCGGTTGCTTGGAAGAGGCGAAGAACGAAGCCGCAAAGAAGCGGGCTTGTGTGCGAAGCCTTCCGACTGCCGGAGGACGGTGGCTGCCGCTCTCCTGCCTCTTGAATTCACTCTCGGCAAGCGAATGGAAAGCGTTCCAGGACAACTTGCCTTGGTTTTGACTTGGTCCTGATGCGTCCCACCTTGGCAAGTCTTGCTCGTCGCCAGAGGCTCCGAGATGCACAGAAGACGGTGGCAGCTGCTGAAAAGAAGGGCAGCGGTGAGTTTGTCGACAAGCAAGAACATAGGCAGCTGCCTGTGCTTGGGAAGGAGCAGCTGCCTGGTTTTGGCAATTGCCTTCACAGCGCCCAGAAGCCCGGTGCTCTGCTGCTTTGTTTTTCGCAGTCAGTCAATTGCACACTAGTGAAGCTGAGCCAGGCTCTTCAGCTTTGCTGCTTTTGAGCATCTGTGCTCCACTTAGGCTCTGTGACATCTCTCGAGGTTGTTTGCCTCGGCCAGGCTGGAAAGTGCCCGCTAGTACCTAGAGCTGGGCAGGAGAGGGCAGAGAGCACTTCCATCTGACAGCAGGTTGCAGATTGCCT